>NW_027202401.1:0-247678 GCF_024711535.1 Dipodomys merriami
TTCCCTTTCTTCCTTTTCTCTCTCTCTCTACTTGCATCCTACCCAACCTATTTCCTGCATTGAGATTAGGACATAGTTAACTCTCCCTGTGCCTCCCCGCACCAATCTATTCCTATTTTTTACCCACATCTCTCCCTAACCCTAAAAATTTCTGGTTTTCCAAATTCTTCTCTGCGGTTCGAAACCCAATAACATATAGTTGTTTGATGTTGAATAGATGTATCTATTGAACTAGATTGTATCTGTAGACTATTGACTGTATAAATGCAAACGTTAGTTGATGGTTGCTTTAAGATAATGTTCTAGCACAAAACTGGTGCTATTTTCATCTCAAATGGGCAGAGTAAGCCGGAAAAACACAAGAAAAATGACAAATCCGGGTATCTCAATTCCCAATCTTGATAATCAGGGGTCAGATCAGATAATGAACAACCCAGAGGAGAGTTCCCAAATAGCCCTACAAACACTGGTGGCAAACATGATAAATGAGAAGTTTGACAACTTACAAAGGTCTCTGTATGAGCGTGATAAGAAGAGAGAGGAGGCATCCCAAAAGTTTATAAAGGAATATCATAAGCATGAGGAAGCTAATCAAAAACTGATACAGGATTTGCATGAATAACTTGAGAATACTCAAAGAGAAAGGGAGGAATGACGTGAGCAGGCTGAGAACACTCAAAGAGAACTGCAGGAATCCCACAAACGGGAAGAAAGAGAACTGCAGGAATCCCACAGACGGGAGGAAGCTAATCAAAGAGTAATTCAGGAATTGAGAGACCAGGTAGAGAATAAACAAAGATCACTAAAGGCATTCATGGAATCCATTAACAAAGAGCTGTTTCCCTTATTTGTAATATCTAGTATATGTATGAGTCAAGCGGAAAAGGTCAGATAATGTGATGTCAGGAAAATGAACCCTTAGATGTGTATTTTAATGTTTTTTTTTTTCTTTCATGCATGTGTTTCTAACACATTTATAAGATTATCTCTTTGTTGCTTTGTATGTCCCTCCTCCACAGTATAACCCCTGCTTTCACTATATTTGATGTCAGTATAACTAGTGGAGGAGATGGGGAAAAACCAGTTCTATAAGGATACAGGTGGACCTGTTACTACAATGAGAAGCACAAGTTGTCATGTCCAAAACGAGCTTTACAACATCGGTGCTTGGGGGGGGGTATGGGGGAGGGGGGGATGGAATAGGATTGGGATGGGGGGGAGGGGGGAGGCTGGGAAGGGATGTGAAGGGTAAACAAAGGAGGAGGCTGCAATTCTTGGTAAGAAATGTACGCATTATCCTGCCCATGTAATTGTAAGTCCTCTGTACAGTATGTTCACTAATAAAATTAAATTAAATTAAAAAAAACATCAAATTACTTACATTATAATATATGCAGTTCAACTGGCACCACTAGCACCTCCATAAATCAAATGCAAACTAAAAGTTCTATTTCAAAATCCAACATCTAAGGCAGTGTTGGAATTACAAGAAGATACACAATAAATCTAAAGGAGTGATGTCTTTAACACTGGCAATGAGCAGTGATATCTGAATATTTAACCATGCTTGAAAATTCCAGGTGTTCACTAACTATGTGATTAGAGTTGCAGAGTTGACCTTGGTATCAATATTGGAGATAAAATTCAAAGGCAGCTAAGGTTGCTGCAGTATTGTACCTCAATACAGTGTGACCCTGCCTGATAATGGTAAAGCCCAGAATAGATGCTAAGTCAGTAAAATGTATAGGAAGGATTCTCCACTGAGAATAATTGCAGGGGGTGATCATCACTCTTGCGTTGAAAATGTATAGCCCATCATCTTACTTTAAGCTTTAGCATATTTCTGATCTGAAGACCATTATAACACACCAATGTGCCATGAATGCTGATCAGTGTAGGCGTATATTACTGTAATATAAGTAAAATCCTTACAGGTATGTAACGGCCTGCCCCTGACACTTCATTTTGTGTTCTTGAGTTTCTTGGAGAAATCCTCATAATTAGGCAATTCACACTCATCTAATTCTGAATCAGGAAACTGAGATAAGATATTAGGGTAATCACTCCAGTCACATGGTCTTTGACCTATGAAATAAATGACATTATTTCACAATGTATATGTGTTTCTGAAAATGTATGCAATACCAAATACCTAGGGACAATTATCTATTTCATATTATCAGAAGTAAAGATACTCCTGAATTGTACTTTCTTGCTAGAGGATCATAGGGTGACTGCTGATGTTTGGTATCTTTCCAGGTGCTCCTATACATTTGTCAATGTTCTTTGAGGAAGTGTTTGTCATAGTTTTTTTTGAGGTGTTCAGAATACCAGTACTGTCACTAACCGCAACCATGGGACAACCAAGATGATGGGATACCTGGATAAAGAACTAAGAAATCACAGGAAGTGATAGGAAAGAAGACACCAGAGGACCCAAAGCGTCATTGCCAACTTCTGGATCCCTAAATCCTGTTTGACATGCTTTATATTCATTCTACTACCGGGGGGGGGGGGTGGTCAGTGGCTGCAGGTATGTCCGCAAAGACATCAATATAGCTTGTGGTTACAACTATTAACATGAAGTATTGTTTGTACACATAGTGACAATTGAATCCCTTATTGTTAGGGAGCAGAAGGGAACAATAGTCATTCCAACCATAACACAGACATCCATTGTGTCTCCGAAGTCTTAATCTTTTAGTGTCCAACAGCTCGAACTTAAATACTCTTGAGGTAATAAATCATACCCCTGTCTTCTCTTGACTGCTTGGCCTTTACAGAGCACA
Organism: Dipodomys merriami; assembly: GCF_024711535.1. NCBI lineage: Eukaryota > Metazoa > Chordata > Mammalia > Rodentia > Heteromyidae > Dipodomys > Dipodomys merriami. Next base: position 2,790 of record NW_027202401.1, read on the forward strand.
GCTCTCAGCCTTTCGATTGCTGTTTGAGATGGCTTCCCAATCTATCCTTTTCCAAGTCTAATAGCTTGACTTTAGGATCACTCACAAGGTCTGTGACAGATGTATTATTTTGAAAACAATATTTTTTCTAGGATAGGCTCAATTTTAAAATTTTATTTTATTTCAAAAATACTATACAGGGTAGTTACAGTTACATGATTAAGTTGCATTCCTTATTGAATATTGTTACCCACTCCATTGTTGTTCTCCTATCCCTTCCCACCACATATACCTCCCACCCACTCCAAAGTTGTAAAGTGCATTTCCGTTATATAGTATCTTGTGAATATCATTGTTGCAATGAGTTATTCTTTTTCATCTTTCATCATTATATTTTTTTCCCTTTCCTTCTCCAAATCAGATAAATGTATATACAAGATGGAAGGAACCAGAATCAAGACAGAGATTGCCAGGGATAAACCAATGGCAAAAGAAAAATGAAATAAAATAAGATCTAGATACTCTACCGACAGCAAGGTTGACATCTGAAAAAAGACGGTTTTTTCCATGTTTTGGAGTTCATTTCAATTAGCTTCATTTTGTAAGGTCTAATATACGTAGCTCTGGAGCCAGTAATCCCACTCCTGGGCATTTGTTGAAATGATCTCAAGCTAAAACCCATTAAATCTACAACTATGTTTTTGGGAGCATTATTGGAACCAATCAAGATGCCCCTCAAGAGATGAATGGATCAGGAAAATGTGGTATATATAAACAATGTAATTTTATGCATCTATCAGAAATAATGACACAGCCCCTTTCATAATAAAATGGAAAGGCTTAGAAGCCAATCATATTATGTGAAGAATCCAGACTCAAAGAAACATAGGTTCCATGGTTTCCCTCATTTTTATTAATTAATATATGCTTAGGATAGTCCTTAAACTCTTAATATTCCCTGTTTTCTCTCCCTCTTCCTCTATCATTCCATTTGTGTGTGCACACACACACACACGCACACACACGTACACTAATGAAACTTGACTCAGAGCCTCAAACTCTTGCTTGGTTTTTTTCACTCATGATTGACTGAGTTTGTAATATTTGAACCAAGGTTTAACTCTGTCGTTGATTGAATAATTGAACATAAATGTCTCATGAATTGCTACACCAGCCATCTGTGAACCATGATATTCCAATCTCAGGCTCGTGACTATCTAGGAATAGGAAGGAAGCACTGGCATCCAGCTCTATTGCCAATTGTCTTTTCTTTGTTTTGCTTTTGTTTTTTGTTGGTTTTGTACATCCAAAATGTGTAAGCAAAACAAATCTTTTATAATAAGGACTACTCCCATAAAATGTGTGAGGTTTAATGGTTACCTTAATAATGTTATGCTTTTGCATCCACATTATATGATTTGATTTTTTGAACTCTATTGTTGCGAACAGTCAAGTTACTTATATACAATTTGAATCTTCTGGTCTTGGTTTTATAGTTTGTTAGGTGTTTCCAAACAGAATTTATCAAGGTTTAACTCTGTACTACTGAAGCAAGACTTTTATGATTATTCAATGTCTTGTAAATCGTAAGTTCTTCACTGCTTGTGGCACCATATGACCACAGGTAGTTTCCTATAACACCTCCACATAGTTTAGACCTCAATGCCACGCACTCTTCTGCCAAATATGCAAGGGCATTCTTTGTAATTTTCCATTCATTTTCACTGTTCTTCTCTTTTCTCTCCAGTGTTAAATCCTGTGATGGTCATGTTGATTTTCTCCCCTGTTATATTAATTATTGCATCTTGGGAACTACAGGTATGCACTAATGTACTTCTGTCCATTCCCCTTGTGCTTTGGCTTGTACCCCTCTCATCTTGAAAAGCCAGAAATTGGGGATATGTTCTTCACACTTTATCTCAGACATCTATCTTTACTTTCTAGCAATACATTCATCGAATTTTTTTTGTAAAGTATAAGGCCTTGAAAATGATTATTGCGTTTTCATGGCTTTATTATTTGGCATTAGGGAAGAACATAGGTCAGTAATTGTAATTTAAATAAAAGAAGATTGCAATCATGCCTCAATAGATATTGTTCATTGGATAATGTTTACTTCAAGGTCTGCCTGCCTGCTTCCTTTTCCTTGTTTTGTTTATTTTTCAATGCAACCTTTTCTTCTGGAAATTATTTTTGGGCCTAGAGAAAATCAATTCCTACTGTAATTAGTCATTAATTTTATTCCAACATCATTTCACAGATCCTTCTGAGTTTCTTCAGGGTCTCTATAGAAGTGCTTTACATTCTTAGATATGTTTTAACAACGATGCATCCACAGATAAATACACATTGTTTAAGTCACCATTTTGATGACTGGAAAAAAACCATGCTGCAATCTCACTATATGGCAATTTTATTGTTTTAAATTCTTTTAGATTAAAGTTGATGCTGGAGAATGAACAATCTGTGTACATTTTATATTTTCCTAATTAATTTTAGTATACCTTCCAATATTATAAAAAGTTAAAACATTATTACTACTTACATAGTTTTAGGATTTCTAAAATGGTCAGAGTAAAAGTTTCATTCATTCACAATTTTAAGACAATAGAGTGTCCATTATTACTAAGTGAGACATTTAAAAATTTTTATTTGTGGTTCTTAAAAGTTGTGCTGGGGAATCAAGTCCAGTGCTTCATGTGTCTTAGTCTACTGTGTGCCTCTGAGCCTGATAGGACCTGTGGTTTTATTTTCACTCAACTGGAATAAAGAAAATTTTCACTAGGAAGGTATTATTACTTGGTTACTTTTTCCAATATCTCTTGCATACATAAAAGTAATACAATTCTATACTGACAGAAAATGGTGTTCCTATTTGGAGTAACTGTTTATTTTTTTGACTCCCAACTCTTCACTAAGAATTTCCTATCCCCGTTCCCATAAAACATGACTGGATCCACTGGAAACCCACTTCCAGTCAGCCTCCTCATTCAAAAGTCCAACCTTAACTAACCTACCCCCTGGTAGTCCTGCTGTAAACTTTCAAAGGCCTGACTGCAACCAGACTACTTCCTGAAAGTCCTCCTCTGCTACAGGGAAAGCCTTCTTCAACTCCACGCTTTACTGGAATCCTTGCTCTGTACCACCAGAAACCAGGCCACATCCATATCTCCTCCTTCTATGTCTCTCCTTGCTCCACCAAGAACCCGGCCTACATCGGGCTTCTCCCTCTAATCCTCACTTCATCCACCAGATACCCAGCCCCTAACTACACTATTTCCTCATAAACCCATTGATCTCATATCAGTACCTCCAAGCTCCTCCCTTCTCTTTCATACCCCACCCCACAACCAGACTTCTCCCTCCAGTCCCGTCTGGTTTCATCAGAAACTCTGCCCCTCTCTGTCTGCTTCTAAGTGACCTAACTTGTCAAACACAGCCCCGAACCTACCTCTTCCCACAAAGCCAATCATGCTACACAAAAACCCTCCACCTCCGTATAACTGCCCTTGAAGCCCAGCCTTGGTTGGCCAGAAGCTTCTCACATAGCCCATCTCCTGCTTGTAAAGCCAGCTCTGCTTCACAACAATTCTCTCCACCTCCCATACCTACTCTCAATGCCTTGGATTGCTCCCCAGGTAAATCCAACCCTATTGAATGCTCCCTCAGATCCACACCCTACTCCAACAGATACCCTGCCCATAATTATCCTACACCTTTGTAGACTTTCCACTCCTTCTCAAAGCCCCTCCTCCATTTAGCCCCATGGCTCTAAGCCCAGACCTGCTCTACAAAACCCCCACTAAAGATCTCCCACCACACTATCCCATCTCTCGACACCCACATTGCTTAACTGGAAAGCACTGCACCAGTTGGCCCCCTTCTGGAAGCCTCACCATGCTCAACTGTAAATCCCTGTCCCTCGGTAGTCTCTTTTTGAAGGTTGCCTTGCACTACTGGAAACCCTGTCCAAAGTCCTTGTCCTGCCTTATAACACTGAAATCCCCACCCAACCTTACTCCTCTTTTCGAAGTGGTGACTGGCTACACCAGAAAGCCATCTTAACTAATCTAGTCCATTGGATCCTATCCCTGCTTTAACAAAGCCCTGGTCCTGAAAAGCTTCTCTATACATTGTGAATACATCCTGCTCTGCCAGAAACCCAACCTCCTCCCTAACACACTTCCCAAAGGCCTGCCTTTCTCCACCAGAAACCATGCCTCTTACTAGCCCACTTTTTCCTAGCACTGCTCTGCCCTCTTAAAGCCAGACCCTGAAAAGCCTCTCCCTCATAGATCCATATTCCTGCACCAGAAACCCCACCTTCTGTCAGCCTCTTGCCTCCATTCCATTCCGTGCCTTATGGGAAACCCCACCCTACATATCCTACTAGAGCTCACAGTGCTCCACCAGAACCCCTCCTCTAAGTAACCTCCTCCTTTGTAGCCTTGTTCTTCCTTCTCAAAACTCTTCCCCAAACTGCCTCCTCCCCAGTGACCCAGTCTTCTTCCACTGAAAACCCGTCTACCTGCCAGCCTTCATCCTAAAGTCCCACCTATTCCACAAGTCTAGTCCTTCCTGTCCCCTCCCTACTATCTCAAAGTCCTACACAGACTGGCCTTCATCCTCAAAGCCCCGCCCTGCTCCACCACAGGGACTGTGCCAATACCAACTCTTCCTTTGAACCAGACAGAAACCCCACACGACCTCATAAATTTTATTAGATCCCTTAGTCTAGTTGGAGATTCGGTTATCAAGCAGATACACATCGTGTGAAAATGTATGAAGATGATTCCTCTAATTGGAAAACATCCATTGAAGTATTAGTAAGGTTTCATGAGTGATCATTTTATTTCTGGAAAATTCATGCACATTTGTGCCCATTAACTTAAAAAAATATTAGTTATTTTAAATCCTCTGGCTTTGTTGAGGAAAGAGTTAGTGTGTATAAAGATGACTTTCAACTCATCTCTCTAATGAATAATTTTGGAGTTGCTTCCCTTACTATATACTGGAGTTTTTAGTAACAGAAATTGTCTACCAGAATCAATGATTTTCATCTTTCCACCAAAGTGCCCTTTGAAAAGACTGAAGTGAGATTACTCAGGTAAAATACCAGAAATATAAGACGCATTTTAAGATCATAACACAATTATTACGAAGACCCCACCCACTAGACTTACATTCCAATTGGTCCAACAGTGTAAGCCAGACCAGTATTTTACCAAAGCTTTGTATGTGGCATGCTATGGCTTATTCAGGCTTGATATAAAATGTCTCTGCCCAGGATTAAGTGATGACATTTATAGCTAAAATTACTTAAAGTCATTATTAACATCTAACGCACGGTGAGGTTTTTGTTTATACTTCTCTTTTTCCTTTTCTTTCTCCTTCTTTCTTTTATTTATTCCTTTCTTTCTTTCTTCATTTTTCTTTTCTCTTTAAGGAAATGAGTATGAATTTTGATATTTTGTTTGCTGAACAAGTATTCTACCATTAGAACATTCTTTTTTGATTTAGTTACTTTGCTCATAGGTTATCAATTTTGCTGAGGGCCAAACAGAGGCTAAGTTCCTCATTTCTGTCTGCCAAGTAGCTGGGATTACAAATCCATTCCAACATGCCAGGATTTAGGATGATATGAGACTCTTATTACTTTCTTTGCACACTGGTTCTGAACTGTGATGCTCTCAAGTTTTAGCTCTTCAATTAGTGATGTGAGTTCCAGTAGCCTGCCCTCAGTATAGATTGTCTAAATGAATGATTAAAGGCAATTTCACTTTAATCTCTTTTTCTTTGCTAGTCCAGAGACTGTTATATTTTTATTTCTAGAAAAATTTTGTGTATATGTTATATGTGCACATTAATTGTAAAAATGTTACTTTTTCCTCCTTTTTTCCTTTTTTTATTTTTCTTGGTCATAGGGCTTGAATTCTGGGTCTGGGCGTTGTCCCTGTGCTCATTGCCACTTCCGGTTTTCTGGTGGTTAATTGGAGGTAAGACTGTCACAGATTTCCTGCCAGGGAAGCTTTAAACTACCATCCTCAAATCTCAGCTCCTGAGTAGCTAGGATTACATGAATGAGCCAATGGCACACTCCTAAAATGGTACTTATTTTAAGTTCTATGATTTAGTTGAGGGAGTAGCATGAGTGTGTAGAAAGATAACTTTCAAGTCATCTCTCTAAATATTTTTTTTCATTTTCATAATATTTATTTCAATGATTAATAACTGAAGCTACCAAAGTAACAGTATGATCCTTCATTTTCTCCTTCCCATAGATACTATTGGAAGAGAATGAATGAGATTTAAGTCTAAGACAATATGTACTTGAAATTATAAAAAAAAAATATTTTGATGATACATAAAGAGCCACATAACACAACGTGCTTTTCATTTTCTAAAGAAAGGAATGTCATACAAGTATGTTTATTGGCAGGCTTTTTTCATCTGAAAAACAAAGAAAAAACAATATCCTAAAAAAGCTGAAAGCGATCAGCAACCATGTAAATGTGATATAGCATTAGAGACTTGAAAACATGAATTGGTTCAAATAAAATATTCTTTGCGAAAGGTATCTGTTCAATTAATTTATTCATTACAAATTTTTATTTTTATTTACATGTTAATATATAAATACATACAAGTGTGTGTGTGTGTGTGTGTGTGTGTATGTGTGTGTGTGTGTGTGTGTGTGTGTGTGTGTGTGTGTGTGTGTATCAGCAGTATCTGTCCAGTAAAAATTCTGGTTATGTATGGTTAGGTAATTTCATCATGTCAAGTTCATCAAAAGGATGGACTTCCATAAACCTTAACAACCCTGCAACACCACTGCACATGCAAACTTAAGTGTTCATCATTGTAAGCTAGACCTGTGTTTTACCAAACCTTTATATATAGTGTGCTATTTTTTCATTTAGGCTTAACAGAAAATATGTTTGGCCCTAGAAATAAATGATGGCATTTATTACTATGATAATTTAGTGTAAATCTTTACATTGAACACATGGTCAGTATTGTTGTTTTTCTTTCCTTTTCTTATTTTATCTTTAGGAAGTTGATTTGAGTTTTGATGTTCTGTTTGCCAGACAGGTACTTCACCACTGGAGCCACTCCATCAATCCTTTCTCATTTAAGTTACTTTACTCCTAGAGTAGCAATTTTTGCACCCATCCCAGAAAGCAGGGATTATGATTGCATTCCAATATCCCTACCTCGTAGGGATATTCCTTGACTGATTCATAACTGTGATCCTCTCAAATTCTACCAATTTATTTTATGGAGTGAGCTCCAGTTCTGCCCACTTCTAAAAGATATGGCAGAAATAAATGATTACAGGTAATTTGAGTTAATCAATGATTAATATAGGTGATTTGATATAAAAATTTAGGGTAAGTTTGCAAGTATAATCACAGTAGTCAGATATTTTGCTAAGTAATTTTGTTTCACATTAAAAACACATCTTGACCAAAATTAAGGACTTACTTTTGCTGTCTGTCAACTTGTATGTCATTTGGGAAAATCAACTTCATGTCTTCCATGTGTGATAAAGGACTTTGAGTGGTCTGATGTGTTAGTTCACATCTATAATCATGGTTAGAAATCAGAAATAAATAGATCACCATTTGAACGTAGGCTAACCAAAAAAATTAGGAAGTCCCAATCTCAACAAATTAGTGGATTATGTGGAAGCATGCCATTAATTTCAACACAACAAGAGACTAAGTCTCTGCCAAGTACCTGTGCCACTTAGGTAACTGGCTCACATGGAGCCAGTCAACTCTCCTGATACAGAAACTGGGCTGAGATTGCTCAAGAGGAGGGAGGAGTCTACCACACTTTCTTAGGTTGGACTTCACAGAATGCAGTGAGCTTGCTTGCTTTACTCCCCTAAATGCCTTAATATGCCATGCTGCTGAGTGTTCATGATTTGATTCCAGTGATCTGTGGTAGAGGTATAAGGGAACATTAAATTAAAGTTCACATTCAATAATTGAGCTGCTCTTCCCAGCCTGTGAGTTCAACTCAGCAAGTGTTCATTATTTGAGAGTTGAGAATACTGAAGTAGGAGAGAGAGAGAGGGTGAATGAAAGAAAGGAGAGAAAGAGAGAGGGGGGGAAGGAAGGAGGGAAGGAAGAAAGGAAGGAAGGAAGGAAGGAAGGAAGGAAGGAAGGAAGGAAGGAAGAAAAGAAAAAAGAAAGAAAAAGAAAGAGAGAAAGAAAATGTTTGAGAATGATTTTTTTAGAGTCTAGAGTCACATGGCAGTACTACGTGTATTTAATATTAGGTCTGCCCCAGACCATGCAGACCCTATGCAGATGCCTTTTCACTTCTTCGTTAAGTTTCCACCCTTTATGTGTTATCTAGGTATCTGGCACACCTGGAGGCATCCACCTCCTCCTCCCACTAAGTCACGACCTGGTCAGCCTCTGATCACACTTTCCATCTGACTGGAGGTGAATCCCAAGCCCTGAAGACACATGCAGATCCAGTATTGCTAGTCTTTCCCCCTACCTGGCCACACCTCATCCGATCCTTTGCCTAGATACATCCAGGCCCGAGGTTGGGTCGCCCTATTTTTTGTACATGCTTTCCACCATGTATGGCATGGGCAGCAGTTCAGTAAATAAACAACTTTACCTGGCTTAATACCGTGTTGTGTTCTCATCATTGGTTACCTAATGAAATTCAACTAATTAGTATGCTTTACACTTCAGAATTTCTAGTTATGAATCCATGGATATTTTAGTGACACATTGTGAGTTCAGTATCTAGAAAACACATGCATTAACTCATCATTTATCATTATAATTCTGCCAGGAATCTTTAATAACAGCTTAATTAACCATAACATCTATTTTGTTTACTTTCCTCTGTTTTATTTTTGCTTAAAATAATAAGAGTTGTCAGGACAATATGAAATGATCTCTGGTTTCATATTTTCTAATCACCCCGGCTACAACCTGTGTGCTGCCAGCTCAGATGATGGTACTTTGAAATCCTAGAAAGTAGATGCACATCATAAGGGCCAATGGCTACAGGATTTCTCAGATATTTTTTTTTAAAATGTAATTGTTACTAATTGTACAGTGAGGTTACCATTTCACAATTCATGTAATGTGTACATTAGTCTTGTAGACAAGGCCATCCTTTCCTGAGCATTCTCCAGTTTCTATTTTTTTGTGTGTTGAATGTTTTTGTTTTTGTGCCTGACCTTCTGCTTGAATTCAAGATTGGGTGCTGCCTCTGATTTTTTTTGGGGGGGTCCGTTCATGGGGCCTGAACTCTGGGCCTGGACACTGTCCCTCGCTCTTCAGCTCAAAGCTAGTGCTCTACCACTTGAGCCACATCACCACTTATGTTTTTTTTCTTTTTGCTTATGACATGCTGAGGAATCGAACCCAGGGCATCATGCATGCATGGCAAGCACTCTACCACTGAGTCATCTTCCCAGCCCCCGCCTCTGACTTTTTGTAAGCAAGGTTACTCTACCTCTGGAGCCCCAGCTCCATTTATGGTTGTTGGTTGTTAATTGGAGAGAAGAGTCTCACAGATTTTCTCACTCCAGTTGGCTTTGAACAGTGATCATCAGCCTCCTGAGTAGCTAGGATTAGGCCGGAGTCCCCAGTGTCCAGCTAATATAGAGTTGGTTTCATGCTTTCCTGGTTGTGTTACAATTTTCCTCACCTCTTGGCACTAATACTACATATTGCCTTGCTCAAATCTGAATTAGTGGAACATGCTTGTATTTGAGGAAGGCAGGAATAGGAAAATATAGGCCATAGGGAAATATAAGCTGAACAAATCATTCGGAATATCGCATAAAGACAAATAAGTTTACTGCAAGTTTACTGTGTCCTGTCTTTACTATTAATTCTGCATGGCCTGTGAATGATGTCATACATATCCAAATACCCATTGGTAGAAATAAGATTTCTCATCCTGTCCTAAAAACAAAACAAAAACCAACCAAAGTATTATGTATGAGCCCAGCAATTTCCTCTAATTAGAGACCAATCTTCCGTAGTTTATGAAAAAAATGTCCTTTATTCAAGTGCTGCTACTTTTTCTAACCATTAATATAATGAAATCTGTAGTAGACTGTAGAATTGTATACCAGAGCTGTCATTTTAATTCGCAAGAAATTCAGAAATTTATATGTTTATTTTTTTTTGTCAGTTGTGGCTCTTGAATTCCGAGCCTGGGCACTGACTCTGAGACTCTGTGCTCAAGTTAGTTAGCACTGGGTCAATTGAGCCATGGAGCCACTTCAAGCTTTTGAGTTGTTAATTGTATATAAGAGTCTTATGGGAACTTTTCTTCCTGGGCTGGCTTTGAACGCTATCCTCAGTTCTCAACCTCATGAGTAGCCGGGATTACACGCATGAGCCACTGGCACCTGGCTTCCCATAGAGTTTTTTTATTGTGAAAATAACATACAGAGAAGTTACAATTAAATGGACAAGTTATTGAATGAATTTCTTAGCAAGCATTGTTGCCCTGTCCTTTGTTTCCCCTTCCCATACCTTCTTATCTCCACCACACACCTCCCCATCCCAACCCCACTTCTCACCCCTCCTGGCCAAAGTTGTAAAGTTCGTTTTTCAAAATATTGGCTTGTACATTTCATTGCTGCAATGGGTCCACCTGTATCCTTTTTTTAAAATGTGTTTTTTCCTTCCCCTCCACAAATTATACCAACATCAAATACAGGGAAAGCAGTGGATATACTGTGGGGAAGGGACATACAAAACAACAAAGAAATCATCTTATGAATATCTTTGAAACAATCGCAAGAAAGAAAAAAATATTTGAATCTTTCTCTTGGGGTATATCTCATCCAACATCAACTTATCTGACCTTTTCTGCATGTCTCAAAAATATACTAGTTATTGCAAATAAGGGAAATCAAGGGATTTATGTTTGTTTGGGCCTGGATTACTTCAATTAATATAATTTTTCCAAGTCTTTCCATTTCCTAACAAATGGGGCAATGTCATTCTTTCTGATAGAGGCATAGAATTCCATTGTGTATATAGACCACATTTTCTTGATTCATTCATCTACTAAGGGGCATCTGGGTTGGGTCCACATCTTAGCTATGGTAAATAATGTTGTAATAAACATAGATGTGCTGGTAGCTTTGGTATGTTCTTGTGATCATTTGGGTAAATGCCCAAAACTGGGATTGCTGGATCATAGGGGAGCTCTATGTGGTGTCTTTTGATGAACCTCCATAATACTTTCCAAAGTGGTTGAACAAGTTTACAGACCCACCAACAATGCAGGAGGATTCCCTTCTGTCCATATCCCCTCCAGCAACTGTTGTTATTAGAGTTCTTGATTATAGCCATTCTATCTCCGGTAAGGTGGTACCTCAATGTTGTTTTGATTTGCATTTCTTTCATGGCCAGGGAGGTTGAGCATTTCTTCATGTGTTTATTGGCCATCCTTCTTTCCTCTTCAGAGAAGTATGTCTTTAAGGCTTTAGCCCACTTATTTATTGGGCAGTTGTTTCCTTGAGGGTTTGTTGTTGGGGGATTTATTTTTGAGTTCCAGGCATATTTTAGATATGAGACCCTTGTCTGTTGTGTGGTTAGTGAAGATCTTCTCCTAATCTGTGGTTGATATATTGATCTTGCTAGCTATGTCCTTTGCCATGCAGAAGCTCTGCAATTTCATGGAATCCTATTTGTCTAACCTTTCTTTGATTCGTTGTGTTTCTGGGTGTCTTAAGAAAGTTTCGGCCTGTGCCAACTAGACCTAGGTAGTCTCTTATTCACGGATTCCACTCCTAAACTACTCACGGTGATTCAAACCTTTGGCAAAACAGCAGGGTATAAAATTAACCCTCAAAAATCAATGGCTTTTCTGTTTTCCAACAATGAGAAAAGCGTGGCTGAAATTAGGATAGCAACTCCATTCGTAATAGCACCACAAAAAATACCTGGGAATTAACTTAACCAAAGAAGTAAAGGACCTCTATGGTGAAAACTTTTAAAACCTGTTAATGGAAATCAAAACAATGGAAAAATGGAAAAACCTCACATTCTCCTGAATTGGAAGGATCAACATCATGAAAATGGCAATACTTCCCAAGACTATCTATAACTTCAATGCGGTACCAATCAATATTCCAACCTCATTCTTCAAGGAAATAGATGAAGAAATCCAAAAATTAATATGGAACATAAAAGACCTCAAATAGCAAAAATTATCCTTAACAGAAAGAACAGTGCTGGAGGAATATCAATACCAAATTTCAAACTCTACTACAAAGCCATAGTAATCCAAACAGCTTGGTACTGGCAAAAGAACAGACTGCAGGACCAATGGAATAGAAATGAAATCCCCGAAATGAACCTACAGACATATAGCCATTTAAACTTTGATAAGGTAGCTTAAAAAAGAATGGAAGAAAGACAGCCTCTTCAGTAAATGGTGCTGGCAAAATTGGGTTACTACTTGTAGAAAAATAAAGCTAGATCCTTATATATCACCCTGCACCACAATAAACTCCAAATGGATCAAAGACATTGGAGTCAAAGCAGACACTCAAATAGTCATTTATAATGATGAACGGCTTAGTGTCTCTGGCTCACATATATAATCCAAGCTATAGTTAGGAATAAAGGTATGAGAAACAAACACTGAGTGTGTGTTGTCCATGATGCTTTGCATTGGCATGATTTAATATTGTTTGTTTCTTATACTACAATGCTCTTATTTTTATTTTTACCTAGGTGGGGGAGATAGGTGCTAGCAGTGTTTAACCTTCTTTGGTTGAGAGGGAGCCATGTGGAAGTTCTTGCCTTGTATGACATGTAATTGAAATCCTCCTGCTTTCACCTCCCCATGGAACAGGGTGATAGAAGTATTCCATCATGCACAGCCAGGGGTTGGGGATCATTGCAGGTAAAACTTCACTGGTCTTGAAATGATGTCCCAAATAGCTAGCTTTACAGGCATATGCCTTCAAAACCTTGTTGTATTCCGTTTCACTTTGAAGTAGTGTTTGTACATACTTAGAGATAAAATGGTAACACATTACATGTTTAATATATAGAATAGTCAATATAATTAGCAAGTTGATCTCTTAAAACATTGCAGCTAATGTATTTTGGTAACTTCCTGACTCTGCTAGACACATTTTCGAATATACCATAAACATGAATACATTAAAAATGTGCACTAGAATATTGGATGTTGATAGATATAGACAAGATAGACTATGTGTAGTAAATATATATTTATCTATTGCTGCTCTGAAGAACATTATCATATATTAACCATAACAATACCACCATATATTCACCATGACAATAATTTTCCTGCAGTGTAGAATTTCCCATTTCATAATCTGCCATCTTTTAATCTTTTTACATTCTCATAAGTATGAATTTTTTCTTGTTTCTTATAATGTTTTGAAATTATTAAGATGGAATTTAAAAAATCGTAGAGTCTCCTAAAATTAGCTCATTTTGTTTGGTTTTGTGTTGCTAAATCATTAAAACCAAGGTTTCCTGAAAGTTATGCTAGCAGACTATATCACTAAATTGTATTTTATTTACATCTTATTATTGTATTTTGATATAGGATTTTGCTGTTGCTGTTTTATGATATAGTGTCTTGAAGCCGGACTGAAACTTGCAACCCCACTGACTCCATTAACAATGCTTTATCACCAGGTTCTGGAGGCTCATATTTATAACTCTAGCTAATCAGGAGGTTGATACCTGATATTTAGTTCAGACAGCCTGAGCAGAAAAATTTATGAGTCTCTCCTCTCTAGTTCACTAAAAAAAAGCTTGCAGCTGAACTGTAGTACAATTGGTAGAGCAATAAGGTCAAGGGAAAGAAGCGTGGGATTGTCATATAGCCCCCGAGTTCAAGCCCTAAGACACAAATATGCACAGACACACATTCATACACACACACACACACACACACACACACACACACACTCACACACACTTGTACACGCACAAATTACCAGGCAAAGTTGTACCTTAAATACTTATCCAGAGATTGGACAACAGTCTACTTATTTGTGAAGGTTTTTCCTTGATTATTTTGATGGAGGATGATAGTTCATGGGACACAGACGACAAGACTTTAGTGAGGAATACTTTATAAATGACTAGCTTATAAAAAAAAACAGGAGCACGGTTTTTATCTTTAAATCTTACATTCCTTCAACTATACTATTTTTAAAAATAATCATTGAATTATGAGAAAACAACGCACCTCTTCTCTTCTCCCCTTCCCCTCTGACATAAAATATGACAAAAGTTTCAAAAATACTCTTTTATCTTACAAGAATGTACACCTGTAAAAATGTCTGTCTATATGTGTAACAATACATGTGTTTTCCAATACTTGTTTGATTTTCCCACCCCTAAGAACTTGCCTTTTTTCCAGATGAAAGCACACTGGGGCTTCAAAGGCAAGCAAGATTAGGAAACAAAAACCTAATAATGTCTTAGGAAGTAGATGTCAAAAATAGATGCAAGAAGCACATGGCAGGCCGAGGGGACCCTGAGAGGCAAAATGATTTGTGCAGGATGAGAGGAATAGTGACAAATAAGGCCTGGATCTGACCTAGGAAGGGCTCTTTGAGGCTGAGACATGCCTGTATCTAGGCCTAGCTGAGGCTATTGGGATTTGACAATGTCCACATGTGCATAAAGTGATATGGGAGGGGAGATTTCAGCCTCCAGTTTGTCTTTGGGATGGTCTTATGTGAGCAAGCAGCTTAGATCATTGGGCTCTGAGAGATGAAACTACCTCACTCACAATGGAATAGAATATAGAACTCTGAGAGCCACACAACTGTAACCTACAGTTAGCGCAAGCCAGCTCACTTGGCCTGTGGCTCAGGAACAAGAAAGATGTTCCTGTACTGTTCTCAAAGTCAAGAGACTCAGGTCTCAAGCATGAGAGGTGTGAGTGCCTCACTCGATGCTGCAGACATTCGATCAGTGCCCAACCATGAATCCAATGTCTTAGGACTTTTTATAAGAAGAAACCAAGGAAATCACAAGGAAATTCAGGCCAGGTATAACTATGACAGAAAACCTATTTAATCTCATCCTAGCCCACACTAGAAACTTCTTCTTATGTGTTTTTATATGTGTAGACAGAAAATATTTGCTGTGCACTTTTCAATCCACTCTATTACAATTACTCTGAAGTGTACTCCCATTTCCATGTTTCATAGATCCAATATTTTTTACCACCTCGGTGTGACAATGAGTCAGCCCAAACCCTGAATATGCCTTATAATATATGGAACCTTGACTCAGGCTTTCTGGAAATTCTGGTAATGGACATGGTCCCTGTCTACCAGAGAGGTGATCCCTTCTATGTTGGAAACTTCCTCCACCACTACACAGAGTGGAGGACAATGGAGCAGTTGCTGGGCTGGGAAGGAGGCTCAGTGGGAGAGAGCTTGCCTTGCATGCATGAGGCCCTGGGATCGATTCCTGACCACTACATAAGCAGAAAACAAGCCGGAAGTGGTGCTGTGGCTCAAGTGGTAGAGTGCTAGCATTGGGCTGAAGAGCTGAGGGACAGGGCCCAGTCCCAGAGTTCAAGCTCCATGACCGGACACACAGACAAAAAGTGAGTGTTCCTAAGCAGAGCACCAGTAACTCACACCTGTAATCCTAGATATTCAGGAGGCAGAGATCTCAGTTTCAAGGTTCAAAGCCAGCCCTGGCAGGAAAGTCCATGATACTCTTATCTCTAGAAAACCAGAAGTAGTGCTGTGGCTCAAGCGGTAGAGTGCTCGCCTTGAGCTGAAGGGCTGAGGGGTAGCACCCAAGCCGAGAGTTAAAGCCCCATGACCAACAAAAAAAGTGAGTGTTCCTCCTTCAAACCCAGTTCGGATGAGACCCCCTGGCAGAGTATTGGAATAATTGGTACATCTCTGAGACAGTTTCACTGGGGTCTTATCAAAGGAGCTTGGCTTGAGACAAAGAAGTGCAGTCCTTGGCTAATTCCTTAGGACTGGTCTGCCAGAACATTTAATTGCCTCATAAGCTAGTGGAGCCTTAAAAATTTGCTTGCTGAGAGACTAGGATTTAAGGAAGGAGCCAGTGGCACGCAACGTCCATGCTCACCTAGGAAATCACGATCTTGGAGGCCTTTGAAGGAATATAGACAGAAGAAAGGAGGCAACTTTAACTTTAAATGGGGGCTTGAGTGCTATCCCTTTTCTAGCACTCTACCAATTGAGCTCCATGTCCAATTCTGGCCTTTGGCTGGTTAATTGAAGATAAGTGTATTTAGATTTTTACAAACAAGACTGGGTTCAAACTGTGATCCTCAGATTTCACCCTTCTAATTAGTACAATTAGAGGCATGAGCCATTGTGCATTTATTTGGACAGATGCGCATAAGCATCTTCACAGAATTACAATGAAGTTGTATAGACATATCTCCACTTTTGTCTGTCATGTTTACATTACCATGTGGGACTTAGCGAGTCCCATGTGCGTTCTGTTACTTCAGAAAAGGAGAAGCATAGATTAAACTTCCTTCTCTCCTCCCATTGGTACAGATCCTTCTACCATAACTGGGAGGAAGATGAACAAGTGAAGAAGTAAGTGGACGCTGGCACAAAGATAAGTTCTATCCTTGAAAACTTGGTATCTTTGAGGTTTCTGAATCAAACTCAACTTTCTTCTTTGCACACCAGTTGTGATTTTCACCAGGGGGTTGAGGCTTGGCACCACAGTGGATAGCAGATTACACAGTTGTGGTTGTGGTTGTGCTTATGGACTCTCATGGATGACAGGGAGGGCTGTGTATAGCAAGTCAGTTCCAGGGGGGAAACAAATTTCTCTTCCTATTACAGGGAGAATTTTAGAGGATTATATTTGAGAAATTACTCGAAGTGGGTTGTGAGGAGCATCCTGCTTGCAGGAGTCTCTTCCCACTTCCCAACATGCAAGTCCTGCCAGAAAGAGGCTATAATGCAAGGCTCAGGATGGGGAGGGTGGGCTCTCGTTTTCCTTGTCATCAATCTGTGCACAGCGTTGGTTGTTTCATCCTCCCTATGTGGATTGACTTCTACCCTGATGATTTCTATGAGCCCAAGAACAATGACACCCTGAAAGAACTTACACAGTATGTCAAGCTCAACATTTCCTCTTCAGACCTGCTCTTCCGCTTACATATTATTCTGGACCTGCTGGAGGAACCCATGAGACCAAGAAAAAGAAGAAGTTCTTGTTTAGATGCCTCAGAGCTTGTGAGTAGGGATGGAACCTGAGTCTCTAGGGATGTGCCTGATTGTCCAAGAGCCCTTAGTACTCCCCAGCTTGGAAAAATGTCCTTTTATGGATATTCTTTCCCAGGTAATGTCTGTTCTCCTTTTGAAAGAACTTGGAGGGCTGGGAAGATGGCTCAGTGGTAGAGCGTTTGCCTTGCATGCTTGAGGCCCTGGGTTCGATTCCTTAGCACCACATAAGCAAAAAGAAAAAAGCCGGAAGTGGTGCTATGGCTCAAGTGGTAGAGCGCTAGCCTTGAGCTGAAGAGCTGAGGGACAGCGCCCAGGGCCAGAGTTCAGGCCCCACGACTGGACCAAAAAAAAAAAAAAAAAAAAAAAAAAGAAAGAACTTGGAAGTAGCCACTCGTTAGAAACAGCCTACTTCCTCATCAGTGTTCAGTCCCAACTCAAATTCTACGGCTACTCCCATTAGATCCTCTTGGAAGTTCAGTGACATCTTAACTTCTAGGGTCTACGCAAAGACTCCTGTACCTCCTTTCATTCTCAGGTTTGCATCACCGTAGAAAAGCTCCTGCAGAACTCCAGATAAATAACCCATCAGTGATGTCGTCTATGGTGACTGATGGAGTTCGGAAGCCATCGCTGATCTCCAGAAATCATGTGAAGGTAGAGGGGTTTTTTCAGTTTGTAGAAAGGCCCAAGTAAATTTTGAGTCCAATGGACATCCCACTGATTCTGAACCCCACATGTGATGCAGGTGTATCTACACATACCACCAAGGAAGAAGACGATACAGAATGTCTTCCATTGATATTCACAATCCAGCTAGATCAGCTCTAAACCAGTCCAAAAAAAAATAAACACATCTTGGTGTTCAGGGTAAATGTGTGCTAGTGGAAAATGACCCCAGTCTATGTTAAGGAAAACCAATAAGCGAGGTCCAAAATCTAGATTCAGTTTAGGAAAGGGAATCTTTCCTCACAGAATATCCAGACCAATCTCTCCTCTTACAAGGGATCCAATTTCCATTTGATAAATTAGACTCTGCCCCTCCCTGGACTCAGGAAGAAAATCCTGTCTTTAACGAGGAAGTAGATCTCTTTGAAGACTCTGAGGCAGAATTTCTGCCTGAAGGCAACTTAGAGGCCAAACTAGATTTTGATATTTCTTCTCCCCTTCCTGAGAAAATATTTATTTTTCTTTTTGTCCTGATTTTTGTAAAAGGTTCATTCTATTTATTTCTCTAACTTTATTAAAATGTCAATGTTTTTGACATATTCTAGAAATCATGAATCCTAAATATGGTTCTTTTTAAACCTACAATCTGAAACATTGTGCATACCTGTTCTGGAGGTGGGGAAAGCGAGTGACAGGGGGCTGTAGAAGAGAGCCTACTAGATATAATCGGAGCTGTTTAATGCAAAAAGAGTGGCAAGTAAGCCAGGCCATTCCTTCATGGGGTGATAAGGTGGCTACAAAAGGTCTAGGACATAGCAGATCAGATGTCCTAGAAAGCTATTCTGACAATTTGGACAAATACCACAATACTTATAGTGGTATGTGGGACTCTTCTCTAACAATGTGTTCAAATCTGTATACATTTTCATTGTATTCATTTGCTTTGGGCAAATATGGCAAAAAAGTTGGGCTCCAATAATATAAAAAGTCTACTTTGGGCTGAAAATATTTGACAAAATATATAGGAGATATGTATGCTGGAAAGTAAAAGCCATCATCAATAGAAGAAAGAAGGCTTACATAGATGAACAAACACAAAATCAGGAAAAATTTCCACAATTAAATCAGTTATATGTAAATACATGTTATATTCTTTATGTTATATATAGTATATTGTATAATATATGATTCAATATGATTTTTCAAACTAAAAATGCATTTAAAGTTTTAGAATTGAGTGTTTTTGCACAAAACATTAGTGTAAATGTTATTGGAGAAAATAGTGATATAATTTGATTATAATTATATGAATATATATTTGTGTGTTTCTAGATATAACACTGATTATAAATAAATATTATATACATATATTTGTATATATTTGTCTATAAAGTTAATATAATGAAAGTGAATATAATGAAACTGACTATAGTATGTATAAAAAAGTTGAGTCCAGAGACTCAGACCTGTAATCCTACTGATGTAGGAAGCTGGGTTTTGAGTTTTAGTATCTCTTTTCCCCAAGCCTTAGATTTTTTCAGAGGAGGCATGGGAACTCCAGTGTAGCAAACAGACACATATATCATGGGATCACACTCCATGACCCCAGAGGAAAGTCAGTAGAAACCAGGACAAGCCTCTTATCTTGACTGTGTACTCAGTTCCTGTACCAAGATGGCCATCTGTAGAACACCAGATGGAAAGTTAGCATTCCCTCCAAAAGGTTCTAAAAAGATCTTTCTGAACGATAGGCTGACCACATTGAATTAAACCTTTTTTCCCTTTGCAAGCTGCAAACACATAGAAATATGACAAGAGCTCAAGAAAGATGGTCAAAGACTTAAAAATATATAAAATTATATACTCTCTGTTTCAGTAATTCAATGACAAATCATCAAAGGCATGTCTTGAATTTTTTTAAGGCAATAGAAACATACTCTGAGTTTATCAGGAACTGGGTCATATTTTGGTTGCTGAATTGTTGAATGCACTTCTGGGCAAAGGAGACACATATCTTGGGGAAATTATGTGGGGTTGGTGTCCTCACACAGCTTCACAATAAAATGGCCATAACTTCTAGGATGTCACAGCCAACTTTGCCATAGCAGCAAATAGGTGTCAGGCACTGATTTTGCCCTGAACTGGACTCAGCAACACCAACAGGAACAAAGAACGAGAGGGAATGACTACTCGCCACCAAACTTCAGCTTGAAGAGCTATCCTGACCAGAAGCTAGGATAAATTGAGCTGGAGAAGGCTTTTCTCCATGTAAGGCTCATGAGCACTAAGGACGTGTGTGTGTGTGTGTGTGTGTGTGTGTGTGTGTGTGTGCGTGTGAGTGTGTGTGTGTGTGTGTGTGTGTGTGTGTGTGTGTGTGTGTGTGTGTGTGAATACTGGGGCTTGATCTCAGGGAGCTGACCTTTAGCTTTTTTAATCAAGGGTAACAGTCTACCACTTGAACCAAACTTCCATGTCTTGATTTTGATTGGTTAATTAGAGATCAAAGTTTCGGTTTTGCACATGTTCATTCTTTTTCCCTCCTTTTCGATGACCCCTTTAACTTCTGAAAGAGAGATAAATGTAAAAAACATGACAAAAATGAAAGAAAATAAATATCATCTTATTTGTGTTTCCTAGTCACTGATTATTTTTGAGATAGTGCTTCTTACTAATAGGAATTATTGGTAGAATCTGAAAACATATTTGAGTAATAAATAGACTAGGAAAAATGTTGTCTCTTATTTTTTATCACTACATTTCTTTTTGTCTAAGTATAAATGCCAGACATACCCTAAGGGCCTAGAATAAACAAATTGGCTTATAGAGCTCAGATCATATCTTTCCACAGAAGATTACAGTCCCAGAAGAAAAACAGGTCCACAACTTGCACAAGTAAGAGAGAGTTTGATGTCTCCTTAAATCTTAGGATCGAATGCTCATGAGAAGACCTCGGGACTGATGACAGCTTAAGGACCTAACATTTCCTGTGTGATTCCATCATAGGAAGCAGTCACCAGTCTCCCATCACACTGTAGCTGGCACGCCTGACTGGCAACCTTGGCTGTGTCATGAGAACGTGCAGCAGTGCTCTTTCATGGTCACTGGAGAGTCAGGATTGCACACTAAGAGGACATTCATGAAATGGTAACAAGGCCAGAGTCAGGGTTTTGTCAGATCTAGATGATTTGTAACAGGCACTACTGTCTTCTGGCTAAGAATGTGGATATATCATCGGGGTCTTGCACACAAATTTATCGTATTAGCTTACAACATTTCAGGATGAAAGCCAACAAAAGGTCATCAATGCCCTCTGACCATATTCTCATCAATATTTAGTAAGTAAAAAGCTATAAAATCAAGTTCATCATGAGGAAAAAACCGATATGAAAACCAAATTGCAGGAGCATTTACAAAAAAAAATGTTTTTATGTATGTATAAGATATGACAAAATATTAGATGTTAATGAAGCTGGGAAAGTTAAATTGATTTCTTTTTTTACTATGGTTGCAACTATCTTTTACATTTCAACTACTTAACAAAAAGAAGGTAAGCCAAACAACACCGGTGGCTCACACCTTTAACTCTAGCTATTTAGAAATCTGAGATCTGAGGAATGTGAATTGCAGTCAGACTAGTAAGGAAAAACCAGTGAAATTTTGATCTCCAATTAACCATTCAAAATCAAGATATGGAAGTTTGGTTCCAGTCGTAGACTGTAACCCTTGATTAAAAAAGCTAAAGGTCAGCTCCCTGAATTCAAGCCCAGTATTCACACACACACACACACACACACACACACACCACACACACACACACACACACAATCTCAAAAATAAACAGTGACGAGGAAAGAGAAACAAGATGATATTTATTTTCTTTCATTTTTGTCATTTCTTTTTACATTTATCTCTCTTTCAGAAGTTAAAGGGGTCATTGAAAAGGAGGGACAATGAACATGTGCAACACTGGTATTCAATTGGTAGTATGTTGAAAATGACCTATGCAATTAGTTTTTGGGAAAGGACGGGAAAACGGAAAAAGAGATAAAGTGAAAGGGTAACATTGTCCAAATAGAAATGCACTCAGGGAATTAGAGCTGTGGTTCAATATGAGTGCCATTATTAAGCAAAACTGCTCAGAGAGAATGTCCAGGCCCTGGGTTCAAGCCTCATTACTGACTAAAACAAAAACAAAGAAAAAATAAATGTAATCATTAGCACACGATTGTAACTAAACCCTCTACAGCACAATAATAATAATAATAATAATAATAATAATAATAATAATAATAATAATAATAATAATGATAATAATAATAGAAGAAGAAGATGATGATGAAGAAGGAAGTTTAAAAAACCAAACCAGTGAGAAAAATTGAGAGAGCAAGGGAAGGACTGACCTTTCAAAAAGAAATATATCCATACCTGATTTATATGACTTTAACCTCTGTGTAATTCACATTTATAATAATAATACAAAAGAAAAAACAGAAATTTAGTGCTGGAGCCATAACTCAAATGAGAGGTCAGACTAATATGTATGTGATACCAAGGTCAAACTCATCAATTTCTTCTTCAACAATGGCTCTTCTCATCACTTGTGCTTTCCCTAGCTTATGAAAGCGGGTCCAGTTAAAGAAAGTAAGGTAATCTGTCAGGCAAAGAACTGTTCTTGCAAAGAGCAGTACTCACTAGAACACATGTTTACTAGACCACATGATGACTCCATGTTTTCTGAAATAAACAGAACTAGTTGTGTTTGAATACATGCTCCACTGCATACTAGATGGGGACTGAAAATTAACGAAACTCTCTGGATCTCAAATTCTTTACAGGTAAAGTGAGCATAACAATACCTATCTCACGGGATTATGAGATCTCGTTGTCATCAAACATGGAGCGGGTTTTATCTTAGGTGTGTGTACAACACTCAAACACTGCTGGAAGGAGTATAAACTAGCATGATGTTTACTACATTACTTAACAGTAATACAAATGCCTGTAATCCTAATTACAAAAGAGGCTGAGAAAAGAGGATCAATGATTTAAGTCTGGACAAGAAACTGGATCAGACTCATCTCCAATGATCTCTAAAAAAGCTTAAGGTGGAGTTTGGTTCAAGTGATAGAGTGCTAGACTGGAGCATAAGCCTCAGGAACAGTGCCCAGGCTCTGAGTACAAGCCCTAGGACCAGCACAAGCACAGACACACACACACACACACACACACACACACACACACACACACACACACACACACACACACACACACACACACACACACACACTAAATTTTGTGTGTTCCTATCACCCCGCTTAACAATATATTCTCTCTTCCAAGCTCACCAGAACTTTTTGTTTTAAAAAGGACTTCCTGTGTAGCACAGGCTGCTCCTAAACTGAAAATCCTCCTGGGTACTGGGAGTACAGGCATGCCTACTATAATTGGCTTCACTCAGTAACTCTATTTATAACATATTCACAAGAAATTCATTCATACTCATGAAGATATTTGGCTTAAAGCTGTTCACAGTAATATTCTACTGTACAAAATATAAATAATATAACTGGACATGGTACTATCCTACCCCATGGTAATACCAGCCAATGCTCAGGAACCTGACACAGGAGAATAAGCAGGTTAGGAAAGCCTGGTCTACACTGCAAAACCTGGTCTCCAAAGGAAAGAAATTCTATAAATATTTATCTACTATGAAACATAAAATATGTTAAATTTATATAATGTACCAAATAGATCATTTTTAATAGAAATAAAATCTTGGCAGAAATTTTAAATACATACATTTGCATATATATTTAAACTTGGAGAAATAAAATTTCAAGTGCTTTTATCTGAATCTTTCAGTCTACCTGTCACCTACTTATTTACTGACACAGTGATTTCTGTTTAGTCTTCACAAAACACTATTCTCTCACATAAGTACACAAAATTGTAAAACAAAAAGTAAAAAACAAACATTATCATAAATACAAATGTAGTTTAATCCCTAACATAATAATTTGGAGAAAACATACATTAAGTAAATGGCATTGTATACTGCTCAGGAAAGGGAGTCTAGGAAAATGTAGATTGTGTGTATGTGTACGTGTGTGTGTTTGTGTGTGTGTGTGTGTGTGTGTGTGTGTGTGTGTGTGTCTATCTGTGTCTGTGTCTGTGTCTATGTGTTTTCCATGAGTAAATAATGGAGTTAGAATTAGACCTATTGTTCTTGCATGGTCTTTTTGCTCAAAGCTGGCACTCTACCACTTGAGCCACATCTCTACTTCTGGATTTTGGTTTCTTAATTGGAGAAATATCTCAGATTTTCTGCATGGGCTGCTTTAAACCTGAATCCTCAGTTTTTGGCCTCTAAAGTAGCTAGGTTTTAAAATATGAGCCACTGGTGAAAAGCAACTACATTAACATTTTTGCATGTTTGAATGAATTTTAAAGTAAGACATATATGTTACTTTTGAGAATGACTGGAAATAGTAATTAACATTTAACAGAATTTAAAAGATACAAAGCTGAGAATGGCAAGTAGCTGAGAACAGAATGGAATAAATCGAAATTACCTATGACAATTTTCAGTTTGTGCACAGAAATGATTACATTGTTGTAGCTCAAGGCCATCAGATAGCTGAGCTCCAGCTGGCTGCTATGCTCATGAGGCCAGCTGGTGCTATTCACAAGAATGTGATGTTGTTGGATGGTAGGGATCAGCTTCAAGTTAAGAACCTGAGATATTTCTATTGATCTAGAAGTGGAAACATACTAGGACAAGAAATGTGATTAAAATTGCTGAATGCAAAAACCATCCAGTCAAAGGAAGACAGAATAACTCTTTCTATATCTGAAAAGAGTATTATCTCACAAAGAATCATGACCTGAGTATGGTGGTCAATGTTTGTAATCTCTGAACTTGGGAGGCTGATTTAGAAGTTAGCTTGAGGCCAGCCTAAGTTTTAGGCCATCAGAAGGACATATAGTAAAATGCAATCTTAATACAACAACAACAACAAAAGACCCAATGACTGAGAATGTGTATAGTGGTAGAGTGCTGGCCTTACATGCAAGAAGCACTTGATTTGATTCCTCACTATGATGTAAGCAGAAAAACTGGAAGTGGTGCTGTGGCTCAATTGGTAGTGTGCTAGTTTTGAGCAAAATAAGTTCAGGGAGAGTGCACAGACCCTGATATCCAGCCCCAGCTCTGGCAAAATTTGAAAAAAAAGTACAAAATGCTGTTTGTTGAAATAAATATGTTGAAGAATTTTTATACTCACTAGAAAATTGTGCCGTTGGGAATTCATAATGAACTTTGTTAGGAAAAATTAAAATAAATTAATGAAATATTATCTGGCATTGGAAAGGACAGAGTGAGATGTAAAAATGATTGCTGCCTATGGTTACTTGATACAACAATGTTACAGATATATTTGCCAGATGGTGATTTTTTAAAGTATACAATCGTGGGTTTTTTCTTTTTCAAAATAATTTTACTGCCGGGACTAGCTACTAAGGAGACTGAGAACTGTTCAAATCCAGCCAGGGCAGGAAAGTCTGTGAGACTTTATATCCAACTAAAGGTTCAGAAAATGTGAAGTGGCACTGTTGCTCAAGTGGTAGAGTGCTAGTCTTGAGCTGAAGAGTTGAGGGAGGGACAATGACCAGACCTAGAGTTCAAGCCCCACAAATGACAAAAAAAATAGTAATAATATTAATTTTATTGTTACTATTAAGGTGTGGGCTACCAATTCATAAGTTTTTCTTTGCTAAATGAAATACATATTCATCTTCATTGCCAACAGCCAGGATTTGGCCATCTGCTTTCCAGCTGATCTCTGGGTGTAGAGGCAATGTGTAATACAAAGCAATGCAAAACATTTCTGACTATAAATAATTTTTCTCTGCACATCTTAAAATCAATGCTGACAACATGAAATAAAAAACCGTAAGTTTAAAACATTCTTCTAGACAAGTTAAAGAAATCCTGATAACAACTCTTTTAAGAATAATTTCAGAGAGCTTGAACTCAGGGCCTGGGTTCTGTTGCCACTTTGAGCCACAGTGCCACTTCCAGTTTTCTTGTGGTTAGTTGAACAGAAAAGTCTCACCAACTTTCCTCTCCAACCTGGCTTTGAACTAGGATCTAGAGATCTCAGCCTTCTGAGTAGCTAGGATTATAAGCATGAGCCCCTGGCACCTGGCTTATTGCTTTAATGAGACAGAGGCCAGTTAATATTAAATGTCAATCATGTTTAACTTTGTAAAATAAAGTTAACTGAAATGCCTTCCACTAGAAATAAGGAATCAAATGTGTAGGTGGGTTACAAAGTTCTTACCAAAAGCTACATATTTTCCTTGTGTTTTTTTTTCTTCCAAAATTGTGTGCTTTCCAGAATCATACCTTATCTTTCCTTGATGGTTTCTTTATTTTATTTCATAAATGTCCACAGCTTCTTCAGCCATCATTTATTTATGTGAAGAACTTTCAAACATCTATTTTCAGCCCAAATTCCTTGTATGCATCTCTCATCCATATATTCAACTGCCGGAAAACTTGTGAAACAGTAATCATCTCTTATCATTATTGGATATTAATGTGTAAGTAAAATTTAAGAAAATAAAGAATAACATCAATAAATATAACATGATTTTAATAGTAATGCTAAACATAAATACAACGTTAAGCTTTTTCCTTCAAGGGTGGTGCTCTGTATTTGAACAACAGCTCCCCTTCAAATTTTTTGGGGGATAATATAGAGATAAGAATCTCATGGAATAAAAAAAAATTTGTGTCCGTAACTTGGGGTTCATTTCACATAACATTCTCTTATAAGGTTAACCATGGGACCTATGGTTATTTGAGCCTCGCTTATTTCACTTAATAAAATTGTTTCCGTGTCTTTCCATTTCCTAGCAAATGGGGCGATGTCATTCTCTCTAATGGAGGCATAGAATTTCATTGTGTGTGTGTGTGTGTGTGTGTGTTTCTGTGTGTGCGTGTGTGTGTGTGTGTGTGTGTGTGTGTGTGTGTGTGTGTGTGTGTATCACATTTTCTTGAGCCATTCATCTACTGAGAGGAATCTGGGTTGGTTCCATATCTTAGCTATGGTAAATAATGCTGCAATAAACATAGTTGTGCCTGTAGCTTAGTATGGTCTTGTGTGTGAACATTTGGTAAATGCCCAAAAGTGGGATTGCTGGGTTATAGGGGAGCTCTAGGTGGATTCTTGGAAAAAAATATATTAAGTAAAGTAAGTCAGACAAAAAAACATAGGTCCTATGGTTTCCCTTATTTGCAATAACTAGTGTATATGTGAGACAAGCATAAGAGTTCAAAAGCTATGTACATACCACCAGATAAGATGATGTTAAGCGAAGTGAATCCCAAGATAGGGTTTATAATTTACCATGTGATTTTTTTTTGTTTTTGTTTTTGTATTTCCCCCCACCAAGGTATAACTCCTGTTTTCACTGTATTTAAAGTCTGTGACCTGCATCTTTTTTTTTTAATTGTATTTTATTTTATTTGAGAACATACTGTACAGAGGGGCTACAATTACATGGGCAGGATAATGCATACATTTCTTACCAAGCATTGCAGCCTCCTCCTTTGTTTACCCTTCACTTCCCTTCCCCGCCTCCCCCCTCCCCCCACCCAATTTTACCCCCCTCCCCCCACCCAATTATACTCCCCTCCCCCCCACACCGACATTGTAAAGCTGGTTTTGACATGACATTTTTTACTTCTCATTGTTGCAACAGGTCCACCTGAATCCTTAAACGACTTGTTTGTCCCCATCTCCTCCACATGTTATACTGACATCAAATATAGTGAAAGCGGCTATGTGACCTGCATCTTGTATACACGGTTTCTCTACCTTGGGGAGGGCAAGGGAAAAAACAAAATGTTTAAATAGGGCAGGCTGACCCGTTATAACCATGAGATGCACAAGACACTATGTTGTTGAAAACGGAACTTTAAATTATGGGTGGTGAAGCAGGGAAGGGAGGAGAGGGGAGTGTAGTTTTGGAAGTGGGAGGGAAGAAAGGGAAAGGGAAAAACAAAGGAGGAGGTAGCAATGCTTGATAAAAATGTACTCATTACATTGATTGTGTAACTATAACCCCTCTATACCATATTTTTACAGTAAAAACCTCTTTTATAAACAGAAGGTGTTATGTACACCAAGTATAGTAGCCCACATGTGTAATTCCAGCTGATTGGGAAGCAGAGATGACTAAGAATCATGGTCTGAGGCCAGGCCAGGGAAAAAACTGCAAAGACAGCCATCTCAACAAATGAGCTTTCCATAGTGGTTCACATCTGTAATCCTAGCTAATTATGTGGGAGGCATAGGTAGCAAAGTCTCAGTCAATCTAAGATCAGACCGGGGCAAAAAGTTCAAGACCTCAAGTAATTAAATGGACTAGAATTATGGTAAAAGTAGCTTAGCTTCTTGATGCTATACAACCAGAATCCTCTCTAGCAAGCAGAGAACCCCTGAATAGAACCATTCCATCAAAAAGCCTAAATAACTTTATCCTATTTGAACATCTAATTTCAAGGGGATTGACAGGTCAGAGATTTTGATATTCTCTTTAAAATTAGGTATTCAAAAGAGAAAAAGTTATTAGGTATTGAAAAAATTGAAAAGGAAAATGCATGTGATATTTTTAGCTCTCTAATTCTTGAAAACATAAAATGTACTCAAGTATTTAATATATATCCATATGTCTGCATATATCCATGTATGTATGCATATTCATGGATGTATGTATATATGTATATATATTTACAAACATACAAGTGGTTCATCTCTTTTCTGTGTAGCAAATGGAACAAATGAATCTGTATAATCACTACTCAAATGCATGAATAGAAAAAGAGAATGAGCAGAAAACACATATTCAGGAAGTTATGGCTAGCCCATAACCCTGAAAATCTTTTACATCAGTTTGCATGTTTCTGTTACTTCAGTACAGTGACAGTACAACGACAGTGGGATATCAGGCAGATGAAATGAGAAATGAGAAATACAAATGTTAAAATATTCTTTCTGATGGGTAAGTAGAATTTCCTCTCTCTCTCTCTCTCTCTCTTTCTCTCTCTCTCTCTCTCTCTCTCTCTTTCTCTCTCTCTCTCTCTCTCTCTGTGTATTACATTTTATTGATTAATTTTTCTTTTTTTTTAATTAATTTTATTTTATTTGTGAACATACTGTACAGAGGAGTTACAATTACGTGGGCAGGATAATGCATACATTTCTTACCAAGCATTGCAGCCTCCTGCTTTGTTTACCCTTCTTTTCCCTTCCAACCTCCCCCCTCCCCCCAATCCCAATCCTTCTCCTGACCCCCCTTCCCCACCTCCCCCCCCGCACCGACGTTGTAAAGCTAGTTTTGGACATGACAACTTGTACTTCTCATTGGTGCAATTGGTCCACCTGTATCCTTAAACAACTGGTTTTTCCCCATCTCCTCCACAAGTTATACTGACATCAAATATAGTGAAAGCACGGGTTATACTGTGGGGGAGGGATATACAAAGCAACAAAGAGATAATCTTATAAATGCGTTAGAAACACATACATGAAAAAAAACTTTAAAATACACATCTAAGGGTTCATTTTCCTGACATGATATTATCTGACCTTTTCCGCTTGACTCATACATATACTAGATATTACAAATAAGGGAAACCATGGGACCTATGTTTCTTTGGGCCTGGCTTACTTCACTTAATATATTTTTTTCCAAGTTTTTCCATTTCCTAACAAATGGTGCAATGTCATTCTTTCTGATGGAGGCATAGAATTCCATTGTGTATATATATCACATTTTTTTGATCCATTCATCTACAGAGGGGCATCTGGGTTGGTTCCATATCTTAGCTATGGTAAATAATGCTGCAATAAACATAGTTGTGATGGTAGCTTTAGTGTGGTCTTGTTTGTAAACATTTGGGTAAATGCCCAAAAGTGGGATTGCTGGGTCATAGGGGAGTTCTATGTGAAGTCTTTTGAGGAACCTCCATACTGCTTTCCAAAGTGGTTGAACAAGTTTACATTCCCACCAACAATGAAGTAAGGTTCCTTTCTGTCCACATCCCCTCCAGCATCTGTTGTTGTTAGAGATCAAGATTTTTGCCGTTCTAACTGGAGTGAGGTGATATCTCAATTATGTTTTGATTTGCATTTCTTTATGGCTAAGGATGTTAAACATTTCTTCATGTGTCTATGGGCCATGCTTCTTTCTTCTTCAAAGACGTTTCTCTTTAAGTCTTTCACCCTCTTATTTATTGGAAAGTTGTTTCTTTGAGGATTTGTTTTTGGGGGGTTTAATTTTTTGAGTTCCAAGTATATTTTAGATATGAGACCCTTGTCCATTGTACGGATAGTAAAGATCTTCTCCCAATCCGTGGGCTTTCTATTGATCTTGCTAGCTATGTCATTTGCCCTGCAGAAGCTCTGAAACTTTATGCAATCCCATTTGTTCCAACATTCTTTTATTTGTTGTGTTTCCGGGTCTCTATTCAGAAAATTTCGGCCTGAGCCAAGGAGACCTAGGGTTTCTCCTATTCCATCCTGTAATGTTTTCAGAGTGTCTGCTTTGAGTTCAAGGTCTTTGATCCATTTGGAGTTGATTCTGGTGCAGGGTGATATATAAGGATCTAACTTAAGTTTTCTACATGTAGTTAACCAATTTTGCCAGCACCATTTACTGAAAAGGTTGTCTTTCTTCCATTCTATTGTTTTAGCAACCTTATCGAAGATTAGATGGCTAAAGGTCTTTAGGTTCATTTCTGGTTTTTCAATTCTATTCCATTGGTCCTGAGGTCTGTTCTTATGCCACTACCAAGCTGTTTTGATTACTATGGCTTTATAATAGAGTTTGAAGTTTGGTATTGATATTCCTCCAGCAGTATTCTTTCTGTTGAGGAGCGTTTTTGCTATTCAGGGTCTTTTATTGTTCCATATGAATTTTTGGATTGCCTCTTCTATTTCCTTGAAGAATGAGGTTGGAATTTTGATAGGAATTGCATTGAATTTGTAGATAGCCTAGGGAAGTATTGCCATTTTCACGATGTTAATCTTTCCAATGCAGGATCATGGGAGGTTTTGCCATTTTTTTAGTTCTGTGTTGATTTCCTTTTTTTAAGATTTTAAAGTTTTCATCATAGAGGTCCTTCACTTCTTTAGTTAAGTTAATTCGTACGAATTTTATTTTTGTGGGGCTATTTCAAATGGAGTTGCTTTCCTAATTTCAGCCACACTTTTCTCATTGTTGGCATACAGAAAAGCCATTGATTTTGTGGGGTTAATTTTATAACCTGCTACTTTGCCAAAGTTTTGAATCAGCTTGAGAAATTTGGGAGTGGAGTCCATGGGATTCTTTAAATACAAGATCATGGCCTCTGCAAAGAGGGAGAGTTTTATTTCTTCTTTCCCTATCTGGATCCCATTTATGTCTGCATCCTGTCTTATTGCTGTAACTAGGCATTCTAATACTAGATTGAAAAGAAGTGGAGAGAGTGGGCCTCCTTGTCTTGTTCCTGAGTTAAGAGGAAATGGCTTTAGTTTTTCACCATTGAGTATAATGCTGGCTGTAGGTTTGTCATATATAGCCTTTATTGTATTGAGGAATGTTCCATGGATTCCTAATTTTTCCAAAACCTTCATCATGAAGGGGTGTTGGATCTTGTCGAATGCTTTTTCTGCATCTATTGAGATAACCATGTAGTTCTTATTCTTGCTCCTGTTGATGTGATGAATAATATTAATTGATTTGTGTATGTTGAACCAGCTTTGAATCCCTGAAATGAATCCTGTTTGATCATGGTGTATGATTTTTTGGATGAATTGTTGAAGTCGATTGGCCAAAATTTTGTTGAGAAATTTTGCATCAATGTTCATCAAAGAAATGGGTCTATAGTTCTCTTTCTATGATGAGTCCCTGCCTGGTTTTGGGATGAGGGTTATGATGTCTTCATAGAATGTGTTCGGTAGTGAGCTTTCTCTTTCAATTTCATTGAAGAGTTGGAGGAGTATTGGTGTGAGCTCTGATTTGAAGGCCTTGTAAAATTCTGCTGTAAAACCATCTGGTCCTGGACTTTTCTTAGCTGGGAGGTCTCTTATTGCTGTTTCTATTTCAATGCTAGATATGGGCCTGTTAAGCTGGTTTAACTCATCTTGGTTTAGTTTTGGCATGTCAATATTTTCTAGGAAAAGGTCCATTTCTGTCAAGTTCTCAAACTTATTAGCATAAAATTTTGAGAAGTATTCCCTTATAATGTTCTGAATCTTGGTTGTTTCCATGGTTTTGTTTCCATTCTCATCTCTGAGTTTATTAATTTGGGTGTGTTCTCTTCTTTTTCTGATAAGATTTGCTAAGGGTCTGTCAATTTTGTTAAGTTTTTCGAAAAACCAACTCTTTGTTTTGTTGATTCTTTGTATAGTTTTTTTTGGATTCTAATTCATTTAATTCTGATTTAATTGTGATTATTTCTTTCCGTCTACTTGATTGGGGTTAATCTTGCTGCTCTTTTTCAAGGAGGTTTAGATGTGTCATTAAAATGCTAATTTCAGATCTCTCTAATTTGTTGATGTAGGAGCTCAGAGCTATAAACTTGCCTCTGAGTACTGCCTTTGCTGTGTCCCAGAGGAGCTGGTAATTTGTGTGTTCATTTTTGTTGAATAGCATGAACATTTGAATTTCCTTTCTAATCTCTTCCATGACCCACTCATGATTCAGCACTGTGTTGTTGAGCCTCCATGTGATGCCGGACATTCTTTGGTGGCTTTTGGTGTTGAGTTCTAATTTTATTCCCTTGTGGTCAGAGAGAATGCAAGGTATAACTTCAATGTTTCTGAATTTAGACAAGTTTGCTTTGTGGCCTAGAATGTGGTCTATTTTAGAAAATGTTCCATGTGCTGCTGAGAAGAACGTGTATTCTGATGCTGCTGGGTGAAATGTTCGGTAGATGTCTGTTAATTCTAGTTGATCTATGCAGCTGTTTAGATCTTCGGTTTCTCTGTTGAGTTTTTGCCGAGTTGATTTATCTAGTGGGGAGAGTGGTGTGTTAAAATCCCCAACAATTAATGTCTTTGGATCTATATGGGATTTGAGGGAAAGTAGTGTTTCTTTGATAAATTTGGGTGTTCCATTGTTTGGCGAATACATATTTAGAATTGTAATATCCTCCTGATGGAGAAATCCTTTAATTAATGTGTAGCCACCTTCTTTATCTCTTCTCACAAATTTTAATTTGAAGTCTATTATATCTGATATTAGGATTGCAACTCCTGCCTGTTTATGGGGGCCGTTTGATTGGTAGATTTTGTTCCAGCCATTAACATTGAAAATGTGATTGTTTTTCCGGGCAACATGTGACTCCTGCAGGCAACAGATAGAAGGGTCTTGTTTTTTAATCCAACTAGAAAGTCTATGTCGCTTAATTGGAGAGTTCAGTCCGTTAACGTTAAGACATAGGACTGAGAGGGATTTGGGAGTTCCTGCCATGTTATCCACCTTCTTGGGGGCTGCGAAAACTGAGTTCTTCTTATGGTTCTTGGATTCTCAGTTTGGGTGCAGTTTCTTGGCATTTGTTACGGTCTTGTTTTCTATGTGTAGGACATCTTTAAGAATCTTTTGTAGGGCTGGTTTGGTGGAGATGTATTGTTTCAATTTTTCTTTGATGTGGAAGGTTTTTATTTGGCCTTCAGTTATGAAGGAGAGTTTAGCTGGGTGCAATATTCTTGGTTGATAGTGTTTGTTTTGTGGGCATGGCATACATCATTCCAGGCTCTTCTTGCTTTGATTGTCTCTGCTGAGAAATCTGAGGTGATTCTAATTGGTGTCCCTTTATAGTTGATTACCCTTTTCTCCTTGACAGCTTTAAGGATCTTTTCCTTGGTCTGAGTTGATCCTGTGTGGATTATAATGTGACTGTGGGGTGTCCTATTCTGGTCTGGTCTATTTGGGGTTCTAAAAGCTTCTAGTATCTGAATAGGCCTATCTTTTTGTATGTTTTGGAAGTTATCTACTAGGATCCTGTTAAATAAATTTCCTAGACCATTAACTTCTGTTTCTAGGTGCTCCTCTACACCCATTATCCTTAGATTAGGCCTTCTGATGGTGTCTTCCAGGTGTTGGATAGATCTATCATATTTCTTGGACTTGTCTTGGATGGTTGTATGTTCTTTCTCTATAATATCTAGGCTGTTTTCAATCCCTGAGATTCGATCTTCTGCATGGTCTAACCTGCTGTCAAGACTCTACTTTGTTTTTTTTTTTTTTTTTTTTTTTTTTTATCTCTTTTCCTTCTAATTGGTTACCCTTGATGGCTTCAAGTTCTTTGTTGAAGCTCTGTTTTAGGTCTTGTATGAATTTCTTTACTTTCTTAATTTGATGTTCAGTGTTTGTTCTGAAATCACTTAGTTGATTGGTTATGGTTTCTTTGGACTCCCATTCCTTCTGTTGGATTCCATTCAGCATTCCCTTTGGGGTCTCCCTGACTTCCTTCAACTCTTTGTTAATGGATTCCATGAATGCCTTTAGTGATCTTTGTGTATTCTCTTCCTGCTCTCTCAATTCCTGTATTACTCTTTGATTAGCTACCTCCCATTCGTGGATTCCTTCAGTTCTCTTTGAATGTTCTCATCCTGCTCACGCCATTCCTGCCTTTCTCTTTGAGTATTCTGAAGCTGCTCATGCAAATCCTGTATCAGTTTTTGAGTAGCTTCCTCACACTTATGATATTCCTGTATAAAATTATGGATTGCCTCTTCTCTCTCCCTATCACCCTCATATAGACTGCTTTGTATGCTTTCAAACTTGTCATATATCATGTTTGCCAGCAGTGTTTGTAGAGCTATTTGGGAATTCTCCTCTGGATTATTCATTATCTGTTCTGTCCCCTCATTATCAAGATTGGGAATTGAGGTAGCCGGATTTGCC
Organism: Dipodomys merriami; assembly: GCF_024711535.1. NCBI lineage: Eukaryota > Metazoa > Chordata > Mammalia > Rodentia > Heteromyidae > Dipodomys > Dipodomys merriami. The sequence continues at coordinate 37,648 of NW_027202401.1, forward strand.
ATTTTTCTTGTGTTTTTCCGGCTTACTCTGCCCATTTGAGATGGAAATAGCACCAGTTTTGTGCTAGAACACTATCTTAAGGCAAGCATCAACCCAAGTCTGAATTTTCACAGTCAATAGTCTACAGATACTATCTATTTCAACAGATACATCTATTCAACATCAAACAACTATAGGTTAATGGACTATGAACCGCAAAGAAGATTTTGGAAGACCAGAAATTATTAGGGTTAGGGAGAGATGTGGGTAAAAAATAGGAATAGATTGATATGGGGAGGTTCAGGGAGAGTTAACTAAGTCCCAATCTCAAAGCAGGTAATAGGTTGGGTAGGATGAAAGTAGAGAGAGTGAAAGAAAGATGAATGCGAACAGGAAAAGATAAGAGCCCAGATAAAATAGGAAGTTAAAAATTAATAAAATTATGTAGATTCGATAACTATTTAGATAAGAACGTGATTTTATTGAGAGAAGGGGAGGGATATAAAGGAGATGTGAAAAACTTAAAAACAAAAATTCTTAAAATAGGGCTGGGAAGGTGGCTCAGTGGTAGAGCGCTTGCCTTGCATGCCTGAGGCCCTGGGTTCGATTCCTCAGCACCACATAAGCAAAAAGAAAAAAAGCCAGAAGTGGCGCTGTGACTCAAGTGGTAGAGCGCTAGCCTTGATCTGAAGAGCTGAGGGACAGCGCCCAGGCCCAGAGTTCAGGCCCCACGACTGGAAAAAAAAAAAAAAAAACGAATAAAAAAAAATTCTTAAAATATTATATAGGTATAAAGAGGTAGTACTGCTATTAAGGAATTTAAGTCTTAGAAGTTTTGACTTGAGTAATAAATTTGTCGATTAAGTGTGTACACAATGTGGGATATGGTCTAATAGTCAACTATGGGTTTATCTGTGTATGTGCAAGACAAGAATTAAGTCACATAAAGAAGAATGAAAGAGAGGAGAAGGTGGAAATGATAAGTAAGGAAGAAGAAAAAGATGAGAAGTTCAGTAGAGCTAAGCAAAAAACAAAAAGATAATTAAAAAAGAAAAAAAGTGAAAGAAAACCAAAAAAGAAAGAGAAACGCACACTCACTTATCCCTAAAGTAAAAATTATAAGAGGAAAAAAAAAAGTTTCTGAAAAACAATTTTTTTTCTCAAAAAAGGCAAAGATTAAAGATTAAGAAAAAAAGTTTTAGAAAAAAAATTTTTATATAACGTACCAAGAAAAAAAAAGTTCTTTGATTCTTTTTGGTGGGGAGGAGTGGGAAAAATCCTCTATCTCCCTTGTGTCCGTAACCAGCCCCTTGTTGGAGTCTCTGGTCTGCTTGTGGTCCTGTGGCTTGGTTGGTTTCTTAAGTCAGTTTGTTCGAACAGGCAGAAAAATGCTCTGCTTTACCAAGGATTTGTCGATACTCCTCCCAGGCTAGTTCATTGGGAGGCAGATATGCTTTGAGTATCACAAAAGAGGGGGATGCAGTGATCAGGCTAGGTTCTGGGTAGAGTTGAGGCCTTTCAACAGACAGTAGCTTTTCAGGAGCTAGTTTGTGAAAACCTCACAGAGCCCTGCCTGGAGCCATTCTCAGGGTTTCTGTTTACTGATTTCAATTGATTGTCGAGGCTACTAGAGGGAGGGACAGCCTCTGGCTCTGATTACCCAGTGGAGAAAGCCACTCCAAGGGCTGACGCCTGAGTTTGGTGACTTTTCCCTTGGTGGAGCTGAGTCTGGCATGTCATGCGGCCATTAAGTTCTTGTGACCTGATAAATGACTCGTTTTATTCCAAGGCCTGAGCTGGAGCTAGCAGCTCCGCCGAGCTTTGTCGGTATCCAAAAATGTTAATCCAAATTATTTGTCAATACTAGCACTAACAAAAGTACACTAGTTGTCACTCATCCTAACTTGATTCAAATAAGCCTTCCAAAAATAGGTTTCAAATTTTTTCCAATATATTAGTTTTTTCTAACCCTAAACTTAATCTTAACTGGAACATTGAGAATAACCATAACCCTAATTGCAAGTAGATTCTAATATTAATAGCAATACTGTAGTTCACATTCATTCTAATTCCTGCCAGGCTTATTCTAAAATTTACCTTCAATTTGACTCTCATTATTTTCTCCTTCACTCTAAACCCAATCATGTTTAGAATCCTAACCATCTCCTTGACACTAATGGTATCTCACTTCTAAAATTTTGAATAATTCTTCTTTTGTGTCATCCTAAACCCTATATATTTTCTCACTCTGAATCTACCTTGTTCCTTAACAGGAATCATTATATCCATTGATCTCAAATCCTGATATTATGACATACATTGTACTTCCACTATCCAAGCTTTTCCTGAATTCCTAGAACCTAAAATAAGTTCAGATTTACTTAACATTTAACACATTTCTTTTCTTTTAAATTTAGGCAGATACATAGCTGTCAGCATCAACAGTCATGTTAGGGAGCTGACAGTGTCCTAGCATCAGAGACAGCATTGAAGGTAGAGCTGGGGAACATTTCCCCTTGCCTGCATCTACCATAGGAACTGGACCAAGGTTGAAAAGTCTCAGCTGGCAGAGAGCCTTAACTTGATAATGTAGAAGGGCTGTGTGTGTGTGGGGGAAGGATACCAGCCACTACCAGGCAATGTAGTATTTACTATCTTTCAATGAACTGAAAATGCCAGCATGGGTTTGTCCATTTTTGTATGCAAAAGTTAACTGTAATGACTTGGGCTTTTATTTGTCTTGAAAACAAATATTATCAGCTCGGTTTTGCTCCAGCCTCTATTCAGTCATCTCTTGTTATTTTCATTTACAAATCTAGCACGTTTTACATAAGAAATTCCTTTCAATGGGTCTGTTGAATATGGAACTGTTCACTTAAATTGAACACGTTTAATTCAACCTGAACGAGCAAATCTGGTGTCCACATTTAGCTAAACTTACTAAATATTCAAACTGTATTTACTATGTTAGCATTTTATTTCCTCTAAAGCCTTCAAATACATTTGGTCCTAACAAGAACAGTTTCCAAGTGTTCAAACAACTGGAGTAAGCTAATTAAACACCGTGGGTTAACCTTGGAATCTTTACTAAATTTAGTCAAGTGATTTTACAGTTTTCAACTTTAAAATCATAGGCCTAAGAAAATCAATCATGAGTTTCAAATTGGTTTCCTTTAACAAATACACACCAAGGAAATTTAAAAAAATATATAGGAAGCAGTACACCAAGGATTAAAAATAAAAAGGAGGAACTAGCGTCATTATGGGTGGACTTTATGTGTGCCTGATTCAAAACAGTTACACATACACACACAAAACATGAACCAAAAAACTTCATGACATTCATGAGACAATGAGAAGTTTGAACACTGATTGAATACTTGATATTTTTATAGGGACCCTCATATTGATATCCCCACCATGATATCTTACGCTATGTGGGCTGTGGGAGGGAGAAGTGGGCATGGCCGGAGTAGGCCAGTCCATGAGTTGGCAGTGGCTGAAGATGGGTAACGCATTCATGGACCTCATTAAACTGCACCATACATTTTGGTAATTGCAAAAAACGCTGCATAGTAAACTATGTTTTCAATAATTAAACATGAGTTCCCAATGAATTTGAGAGACTACCTCAGATAGCATGTTTTCAATAAGAATCTAAACTCATTGATTGCAAATGCATTTTTAAAATTACTCCAAAATTATGAATGCTAGGAATTAGGTTTGGGTTTGTTTGTTTGTTTTTTAATCATTTCTTCTAGAACTATTCAGGGTTGAAAAACTACCCAGCAAGCTTCTGATTTCTCAAGCCTTAACTTAGCTAGGCTGAGCAGCCATGCATGACTTCCCTGTGGGAAAAATCACCCGCAGGGTTTAGCACAGGATGCTCAGGCTCACCTCCCAGGGCCCGTCTCAGGAGTCTGTGATGGTGATTGAGAATTAACGTCTGTCACAAGTTCTGAGGGATGCGCATGCTGCTGACTTGGCCTCACGTAGCGAGTCACTACTTCAGGACATGCGGAGTGCCTCTTCAAGAGCATCTCAGTGCCCAGGTCGATAGGGCAGGCTCATTATTACCCTCTTATGTAGGTTGAAGTCGCTCAATGTCCTGACTGCTGGCTAGACATAAACAATGGTGGCAGTCTTGGAACAAGTCCATGGACAGACTTAAAACTGCCATGACAGTGGTGGGCAGGTTCTCCTGTTCATGTGTGGTTTTGCAGCCCTCATTCTGTGTTCGAACCACACCTGTCATGAGAGTAAGAGTAAAGCCTGCCCTACCTAACTTTCTCAATCCAATTAGCTTCCCCCACTGCTGATTAGTCTCTCCCCAACCCAACCCCGTATTTCACCTCTGAAAACATTTTGTATGCAAGCATTTAGGGTCCTGAGATTCTTCAGATTTGCATAGTAATGTAACCAGATCTGTTAAGTTCCACCGCTGGAGGAGTACAAGCTTGGAGCATCAGGGAAGTCTTCAGAGAGGAGGTGTTTCTAAGGTAAACCTCACGGAAGGAATAGAAGATTGGTGGGTGGATGAGGATATAGAATTGGAGGGGGTTTTCAAGATTTCTGGCATGTCAAATGGGCTGTCTTGGAGTTGGTAGAGGAAGAAATAGCGAGGCCAGACACACAGGCAGGCAAGACCAGGTGTAGTGGAGGGAGAGCGTGACCTGCTATACAGGAGAAGAGTAAATGATGCTGAGAGATGCGTTAGCTGCGTGTCACCCCTGTGACAAACACTGGAGAGAAATAGACACAGGTTCAAAGAGGAGAGATTGCTTTCATTGATGGTTTCAGAGGTGTCAGTCCTTGATCAGCCTGCTCTGTTTGCTTTGGGCCTGAGGCCAGGCACAACATCCTGGAAGAAAGGGTGTGATGGATCAGAGCTGTTCACTTCATGGTAGATAGGAAAAAGAGAGAGAGAGAGAGAGAGAGAGAGAGAGAGAGAGAGAGAGAGAGAGAGAGAGAGAGAGAGAGAGAGAGAGAGACGGAGAGAGACAGAGACACAGAGACACAGAGAGAGAGACAGAGAGACAGAAACAGAGTCAGAGACAAAGAGAGATAGAGACAGAAAGTGAAAGAAAACCATCAGAAAACCGGAAGTGGCGCTGTGGCTCAAGTGGTAGAGTGCTTGCCTTGAGATGAAGAGCTGAGGGACAGCGCCCAGGCCCAGAGTTCAAACCCTACAATGACGATGACAACAACAACACAAAAGATAGGAAGAAAGAGAAGGGGAAAGGGTCAAGATTTATCTTTCCAAGTTCTCAATAACCTACTCCTCCAAATGAGGCCCGACCTCATTTCCCCCACCTCCCAACCGTTCTGTCAAATTATGAATCCATCAATGGATGCATCCAGCAACAGAGTCTGCACTCTAGTCAGCTTCTCCAAAACTCTACTCCTGCATATTGCTGTACTGAGACTGCAGCCTCCAGCACATGAGGATTTGGGGGGGAGCCTTCCTATCCAAACCATAACAGAGAGCACTGGGGCACTGTGAGCAGAAAATGACTCCACTCTATTTACAAATGGGAAGACCATCTTGGCAGTTACAGGATGCAATGGATGGATGGGGAGTCATGACCAGAGCAGCAAGTTGTCAATGTAAGCAATGCCTGATGACTGGGTGGTTAAATGGGAAGGGGAGAAGACCACACTGAGAGGTGCACATCTTTACACGCCAGTGTATGTGTATTGGCTTTTTGTTGTTGTTGTTAGTCATGGAGCTTGAACTCTGGGCCTGGGCACTGTCCCTGAGCTCTTCAGCTTAAGGCCAGTTCTCTACCACTTAAGCCACAGAGCCACTTCTGGTTTTCTGGTGGTTATTGGAGATAAGAGTCTCACAGACTTTCCTGTCTGTGCTAGCTTTGAACCATAATCCTCAGACCTTAGCCTTCTGATTAGCTGTATTGACTTTTTTATTGTCTGAAAGGATTTAAGGCCAGTTAGTTTTATTTTAAATCTTAAATGTAAAAGGCCAAGTAGCAAACCAAAATAGGAGTGATTTTAAAATAAAGTCCTGAACGAACCTCACGTTGGGTCACGAAGGTCCCTTCATCAGCCAGGGATTGGCCGTGAATTTGACTGCTGACTTTGTAGCGGCCAATGAGCCCAGGGGGCTCAATTCATCACTGGATTCACAGAGCTTGTAAGATGAAAGGACTCCAGCTGCTTGAAAAGAACACAGCAAGTATTGGCTCCAGAAAAAGAGAAAATTCTCCCATGGAATCTCAGGGAGGGAGGGAGAGGGAGAGAAGAGTTGATACTCCACCCGAAATCTCCAGCCTCTCAGGGGAAAAGTGATTTCTTTGGGGAGAGACTGGTTTAGTCACCATCTTCTGCTCTTGATGCAGAGACAGGGCAAGCCAGTTTACCAGGCCCAGATTATTATTTTATTGTTTAGAGGGTTGTTAAAAAGGCTGGAACAGGATGTGAAACAGTAGTGTTGGGGGTTGGACGATGATGAGAAAAGCTGTCACTTTAAGTTGGCGCTACATTAGGAGTGACAGTTCTGAGGGAATTTAGGAAGTGGAGTAATAGTGTCATATATAATTATATATAATATCTAACATACTATATAACAATAATATACAGGACATAATTATATATTATAGAATACACTATTATATATTACATAAATGCTATTAATATACTATATATGCTACATATAATATACTCTATATGTTATATATCACAACATATATTCTAGTGTTATATATTATACATTACTATATATTATATTTATAGTGTATTATGTATTGCATATTATATAATATATAAAAACACTATACATAATACACTGTGTAGTGTATTATATACACTATATAATGCACTACATAGTATTATATAATATATAGCATCTACATTACACATTCTATATTGTATATATGGTTTATATAATACATCGTATATATTATATAGAATATAACATATTGTGTATAGTATAATAGTGTTATAATGATAGATTAGACATGTATGTTTTATATATATTATATATAATAACACCATGGAGTAATAGTGTTTATTCAATTTTCTATTTCAACTATTAGGTCCTGTTTTCTTGGAGCTTGGTCTTCTCTTCATACGAGTTTCTATTACCACCACATACATGGATTCTTTTCAAGAACAGACAAGGATAGACCCCTGCTGGCTCATTTGCCCACGAGTCCTGCCCTGGGAGGTGGGTGTGGTGGCCTTACCACCTAGCTGGCAGCCTCTCCCCGACAGGGCAAAGGGAGGGGGCTTAGTCCCTGCCTGCCCTCTCCCTGCCCCTGCCCTGCGTGCAAAAATGGCAGCTGTCCTCAAGTGACAAAGTAATAGACCTCCCCTGACAGTCAGTTTCAATTTCCTGTCTGGCCACAAGCTACCCTGATGAGTCTTTAATAAGGACCAGATCACAGATCCTGCTCCAGGCCTGGGCTGTGGGTTGTGCCAGCCTAGAAATCTATGAAAAGAAATGGAGCTCTTCTTTTTTTAATGATCCCTGTTGGGCGCAGGCTGACGAGCCTGCTCTCCCCAGCCCAGTGGTCCAGGCTGGGAAGAAATGTGGCTTTGATGGATGGCCTGTGAGTCTCTGGGAGCTGAGGAGTAGGGAGTGCCAGGAAAGCACAGAGATGGTGGTAATGTGGGAGGAGGAGACAGAGACCCAACCTCAAGACTCCTGGGGGCTTATTTCATCTCTCAGGGCTCAGTCATCCAGTCCCTACCCCACATCAGCTCCTCAGACCACAGGGAGGTCGGGGTTCCTCTGGCATTTCCGCTCCAGTGAGTCATTCATTTCACACAGCAAGGCCGCGGCCTCTGAGGTCACAGAGCACGGGCACTACACTCCATCTTTCTCGTGGAACTCCACCCTTTCTCTTATACGCCTCCTACCTTCACCATCTCTGAGCCCTCTGGCCCTGCTCTCTCTCCTGCAATGGGCTGGAACAGTGAGAGGCAGGCTTAGCCTGGAGCCTCAGCCACAGTGCGGATTGAGGGACCAGGGGATGGTGGCTGCTGTCGCTTTAAGGAACCTTGGAAGGAGGGAGATGGGTCCCTAATTCTGATCAATGGGCCAGGGCCCTGGTCCATGCTATCCGCTGAAGAAGGGATCTAAAATGCTCTCCATGCCAGCATAGTTATAGGACTTTTGTACAAGCTCAGTCATTTCATCCTTTTTAGTGATTATGTTCATGTTCCCAATATGGAAACTGAAAGAAATCACCGAGGGACACATAGCACCAGGAAGTATTGGCCCAGGATCAAACACAAACATAAACTAGAACCCAAAGCCTCCTCCTCTCTTCCCACTTGGCCTCACCCGTCATGGAGGTTTATTATTCAACTATTATAAAGGAGCTCACTCCAAAGTCTATTGGGCTGCTTTCTCCACTGCTAGATGCAAAAGTCTGGCACAGGGGGCTAACACCCTCTGCCCTAGAGGGAGAGACATTTCTCCAGGAGACATAGAACAACTGAACCGCTAGGCAGGATGGGCAACAGGGCCTGAGGAGAGCCCCTACAGGTGTGGGCATGCACAGAGAAAACACACCTCCTCTCATCCACCCCTTAGGGAATGTTCTCAGAGACTCCTAGACAAATGGCCTCCACTGCCCAAACTGAAGAGTCAAGAAATCATTTGCCAAGGTTCACACCCATCTACTCTTCACTTTCCCCCACAAAAGCATGCCTGCACCTCCTAAGAACTTTACTCTGGAGCAGCTCCTGTAGCTGGCATTTCATTCATCGGAAAGGAGGTGGAGAGCCATCTTTCCCCCTGGATCAGAGAAAAATCCTGGAGCATGAGGGAACAGGAGCCATGGCAAAGCAATAAACCCCATCTGGATCATGCCTTCTGTTGGAGGGGGTTTCAAAAAGGGATGTCCAGCTCTGGGCCTCTCTAGACCCAAATCCCTCACCTCCCCCTCCAGACAAGAAGAAAGTCTAGTCTCCCCGTCAAAAGAAATTTCTCTTGGGGTCCATCTGGCCTCCTGGCTCTCCCATGAATCCCCTAAATATTTATCAGGCATGGTAGAAATAAGGACAAAGATAAAAAGCAGATGCACTGTGGCCTGCTTCCCAAGTCCCCCTCTTCCTCTAGTGCCTGGCCATGATTTCCAGTACAGAGCAGGGTCAGGGTCCCTGGGATGGAATGAGGGAGGTCTGGCTGAAGGAGGGCGGTGGCTCATCCTTAGTCTACAAATCAGTGATGACAGATGCAGCCCCAACCCTTTCATGGCTTTTGATCCTGCTCAGGAGACCTAGGCTGACTTTGTAACTCAAGCGTCCCATCCTTCACTGTCCCTACTTGCTCCCAAGCCTAGGGTCCTCCTCTGCTCCACCCTGCTCAGAGGAAGGGGCTAGATGCCAAGGAAAGGCAGGGTACAGCTATGTAATGCATGGATGGATTTATGCCCCTGGGTTGCTGGTTGTGTGGTAGAGACCCACAGCAGCAAGACTGAATATCTCAGGTAGTCTGTCCTCCCCATTGTTTATTCTACTGTAGAACCACAGAATTACTGCCAGATTGCTCCAGCCACCAACACTTCCAGCAGCCCGCAGAAAAGAGGGGCCAAGTGCCCAACCTGCAGGATACCCCCACTTACCCTGTCACATGAAGGGGCCATAATCCCTCACACACCACCCCGTTTACTGCTTGGCCAGCTGGGCCCCACCACCTGACCTTTAGCCCTTGGCTTGTTTTTTTTTTTACAACTTGAGCAGTGTAGTGACCATCTACTCGACCAGCGAGGAAAAACGACCACCACACCAGGAGTCTTCTCAGATCACGCTTTATTGGAGAGCCTTTTAGTTGTAGGAGAGCTTGGGCGCGAGAGAGCGTGCACCCGAAACACAGCCGCTTATATAGGAGAATCGGAACGCGGGTCTTTCTATTGTTGGTCGCCTGCCTTTTACCATCACCAGGTGTCATGGGATTGGCTGGGGACTCTACCTGGCCCGCGCACGCGCACAGCCCAGGCGTCCCGCCAAGCACCGTCTGGGGTGGTTACCTCAAAGCTGCAAGGGAGTGGGCGGAGTCTCGCCTCGGCTCCCTACAGAGCAGGACAAATAGATTACAGAATTAGACACGGCTGGTGAACCGCTGCAAGCCCATCTTGCAAACTGACCGTGCAAAAATGATCAGCCTGCAAGCAGTACATCTGGGAACTGTGTACATGAACAGGCCCAGGTCCCTGGCACAGGCCATGTTGACCTCAGCCGCTCCCAGGAACCTTTCAGTCCGCACTTGAGGCCTGGAGGAACCCCTTCCTTAGCCCTGTCTGTAGTTGACTCCATTCACAAGATCAGAATTTCTGCAGTGCAGGTTCATCCCCCAAGCAGATGGGGCGGGGGGTGGGGGGAGCGGGGGTAGTGGTGGTGTGACTCCCTGAGGACAGGCCATGTCTCCCTCAGACTAAGGCTCCCTTACAACAGGCAAGCAGTGGGGGACTTTTCAGTGAGGAGAGACAGATCTGTTCCTGTTCCTTGAGTCAGATAGGCCACACAGAAGACAGCTTTGCACACGTACTTAGCAGTGTGCCCAGTACTGTGGAAGGAAGGGAAGTGTACATTCTGTGCGGTACGTGACTAGCCAAATGGCTGTAGCTGGGATAGCTGGGAAACCAGTCTTTCTCCAGTAAAATGACTAACTTTCTCTACGGAAGCTGAGGTTTAGTTTATGCACCTACAAAAGGGTGCATTCTAGATATGGTCAGGCCCGCACCTTCTACCTGCTCCACAGGCATCCTCCTAACCCCAAGGAATCTGCTTCCTACCCACATGATATTCGACCTTTGGCTGTAAATGACTTGGCTAACCAAAGCCTGGAGACTCAACCTGCTCTTCTTTCAAATAGACGCTTTCTTCAATAGACCTTGGACGCCCCCCCCCCCAGCACATTCCTGCACACAGAGGGCTATCTGTCCTTCAGAGTACAAGCCACACTGTGACTGAGGGGCCCCACAGGGTATGAGGCAGCCAAGAGGCTGCTATGGCAGAGGAGATGGGTATAAGCCAGCTTGGAGACTCTCTGTCCTAAACCCTTGTTAGCGACACACCTTCTTTTCACCCTTGTCCAGCTCCAGAAAAAGGCCCTCAAAGCAGCCATGGCCTTCTGTAAGTTTAAACCATAGCATGTAGTAAGGAGTGATCTCCATGACAGACTCTAGTTCTCTGCCTCCCATTGGTGGTTGTCTTAACTGAGCAGAGTTGGAAGTTCCAGGCCAAAGCAGAACAGGGCAGAGCAAGGGAGATGTGGGCAGAGGATGGGTCTGAGGAAAAGTCAAGGGTATTGCTTTCTCGCTTGTGGGGATGTCGGGTGCCTGCCCCCTAACCAAGCTGTGGAATACATTCTCTTTTTTGTGCCAGTCCTGGGGCTTGAACTCAGGGCCTTGGTGCTATCCCTGAGCTTTTTGTGCTCAAACCTGGAACTTACCATTTGAGCCACAGCCCCACTTTTGACTTTGTGTGTGTGTGTGATTAATTGGAGGTAAGTCTCATAGAGAGGCTGGGAAGGTGGCTCAGTGGTAGAGCACTTGCCTTGCATGCCTGAGGCCCTGGGTTCGATTCCTCAGCACCACATAAGCAAAAAGAAAAAAGCTGGAAGTGGCGCTGTGGCTCAAGTGGTAGAGCACTAGCCTTGAGCTGAAGAGCTGAGGGACAGTGTCCCAGGCCCAGAGTTCAGGCCCCACTACCAGACCCCAGGAAAAAAAAAAAAAAAAGAGTCTCATAGATTTTCCTTCCTAGGCTGGCTTCAAACTGTGATACTCAGATCTCAGCCTCCCGAGTAGCTAGGAGTGCAGGTGAGAGCCACCGGCGCCTGGCTGCCTTCTCTTCTAAAGACTGCTGTGACAATAATGCTCCCTTATTGACCAAGCCTCTCTGTAGGCCTTGGTACATAATGATGAGATCCCAATCCCAATTTCCTGGAGCACAGCACCATTTTCTTCCCCTCACAGGCCTCCCACTGCTGGGTTTTGCTAAATGAAGAGTTGGAAGGGAAGATTAACCTGTGAACCCAGACCTGCTGATCACCATCATCAATCCAGATCAGCACTTTTTGCTGTGTGTTCTTCCATATGGGATTCCATTTGTTTCCCAGCCACCACCTCCTCCTCATTATCCCCATGATCCCAAGGACATAGACTCAACCTCAAGTCATGATCCCAAGGACATAGACTCAAGCTCAAGTCATGATCGCAAGGACATAGACTCAAGCTCAAGTCATGATCCCAAGGACATAGACTCAAGCTCAATTCGGTGATGGGATTGGCTCACGATGGCTCAACCAGGGAGGAGCAGAACCTCCAGAAGATTCTCTTTCCTGTGGGGTGCCCTGGCCTCCCTGTCTGTCATTTGTCAGGCTGCCTCAGTTTCTCCCTCACCCAAGTTTATACCACAGAGAAGCCATTCTGGGATCCCATAAGGGAAACCAGAGTTGAACTTGGACTTCCTGTCTGTCCTTGGCAATGACCTTGCTACAGGCTGAGGTGCAGTGAATGGACAAGACCTGGGCTTGGGGGACTGACAAAGTCTCTACAAAGTCTGGAGATAGTTGCATCCTGTTTGTGTCTTTTATTTTTTACAAATGAAGAAAGGAGCTTCTACGAGATGAAGTAACTCACGTGAGGCCTGGACTCTAGCAAGTGACAGATGCAGCATTTGCATCCTGACCACCAGGTTCTCAAGCTTCCATGATCCATGCTGGCTTCCTGGCAGGAAACAGACATCAGGAGAGATTGCTTCGTGGTCCCCAGGCACATTCACCTCCTCTGTATCCACTCTTGTTTCCCAACTCCAGTGGACTGGATACCAACCAGGGAGGCTACTCTAAGGAAGGAGTCTGCAAAACGAGAGGTATCCCGCTCTCCTGTCTCCATGTGCTCTTCCTGCCGGATTTTCCAGCATTCTGAACACACAGAGGTTTTTCATGAGCTGGTGTTCCAGCCCCTGGAGCTGTACACACAGCTGGCTTTTCAAAGACACTGCCATTCTGTCCCCTTGTGGGCAAATAAAAACAAGATGTTGCAGCTACAAATGGGTCCATTTCACATTTCATTTTTTACTTGAGGAAATGGAAAATAGCGAAGCGATGCTTGGAGGTCAACTTCCTCTGGAATTTCAACACAGTCCCAGCTAACCCGAAACAACCGACTCTTTCTAGCCTTTACTGATTGCATAACAGTCACTCATTTTTCTTCACAAGCATGGCCCAGAGCACCCGCAAATATATGCCTACAACTAGCATCACATTCCTCTCTGTTTTTAACATGTCAGAGTCAAAAGACCCCAGTAGACAAATGGAGGCAAATTGCTCAATCCTAGTACCTTGGCTTGGCCCCTAGATACCCATTCTAACCACATCCCCAAGCCTTGAGCAAGACACGGCAATAAAATGAGAAAGGAAGCCATTCATTTATACTGTGCTGGGTTTCCATTTTTCTGAAGTTTCCACACAATCATCTTTTATGAGCTATAGTAAAACCACATGTTTATACAGTCTTTCTCCCTAAGTCCCCAACATTTTAGTAACATTATCTTATGTAACACCTGGGGTTTTGAGAAACAGAGCCTGAGCAGACTGCACTGGCTTATGCAAACAGTTTTGAAATTTCCAGATGTGTCTATTTCCTTTCCAGTTAGCAAAAAGCTGTTTTGGAAAATAGCTCCTCTCCCTGTGCCTGCCAGCCCCTGTCCCTTTCCCCTTCACCTCCAGGTAGCATTTGCATCTAAAAATGAATTGGTGCTTTGTGGTAATAGGTAATTGGCAAGTAACTTTTCTGAGTTGTTTTTGCAACTCCTGATGAATATCTTTATCTAGGTATCTGTTATAGAACCAGCAGGTACTGGCTAAAATTAAATCACCTAGTTGCTGTTTTAGTTCTCATCCAGACTGGGATCTGGGATCTACTTGTAACTAACTCTTTTGTCTCCCTCCTTATTTGTTAAAGGGCCAGGATCCTCTTTTGGGCCCCAGATGGTTTTTGCATTTCTTTTCTTTCACAATTGGGAGGTCTTCTCTGGCTCCAAGCCTCCGTCTCAATCTGTCCTGCATGTTATGGCCACATGAATTTTCTCCTCATTCTCTCCATCCATCCACTGCTCATGGTAGGGTGAGGCTAACTATTGCAAGGGTAATAAGGGCACTGTGTTTGTAAATAAAGTTTTATTGGAACAGCCTCAGCCATTTACTCACACCTACGGCTGCTTCCCAGTGAGTGGCTGTGGCAGACTTCAAAGTCTCAATTGATCATCTGGTCTGGTCCTTTACAGACAGAATGGCCAACCCTTGATACATGGAATGAAGTCAGAGTCCCTTCATCTAGCATGCAGATGGTTTGGTCTGACCTGGGTCAGCCTCTGCTGCCTAGTCTCCATGCCCAGCCTCCCCAACTCCATCCAGTGGGCATGGCTAGCTGCCTCTAGTCCCATGAACAGCCTATTTCATGTTGGAGAACTTATATCCTCCATTTGTTCTGTTTCCTCTGCTTGGAGTTCTCTCTTGCATACATTATTCTCTCAGCTGACACCAGCAGTCACACAAGCCACAACACAAAATACCACCTCTCCCTGAGTCAAATGCTTCCCAGTGAACTCTAAAGAAGTATTTCCCCCTGCTCCCTACAGAAGCAATTCTTTTATGACGTACCTGTTGTGATTTAACCCATTTTGACTTCCCAGAGTCTAGCACTATGTCTGGAAATGCAAGAGATCAGAATGTACATCATAGAATATGCCTCCAGAATATGGCCTAAGGATGACTTGAGCTACATATTTTGAGAAGCTGAAGATATAGGAGAAATAGAAATTAGAATGGGAGTTGTCCTTTTATGAAGAGAACTCTAGGGTAATGGAGAAAATCTTCATTGGTAAAGGATGTTTCCCCCAGGAAATTTATCAATGGAGAGAACAAAAACTGAAATATGCATAACAAGACTTATTTTTAGCAGGTGCCGGTAGCTCACACCTATAATCCTAGCTACTCAGGAGGCTGAGTTCAAAGCGAGCCCAGGCAGGAAAGTCCATGAGACTCTTACCTCCAATTAACCACCAGAAAACCAAAAGTGGCACTGTGGCTCAAGTGGTAGAGCACTTGCCTTGAGCTGAAGAGCTCAGTGACAGCGCCCAGGCCCAGAGTTCAAGCCCCATGACCAACCAAAAAAAAAAAAGATTTGTGTTTATGGGTTTCTTTCTGATACCTGTAACCCTCTCCTTGCCTCCCTTCTTTGGCTCAATGGTCAATGATGTTTAAGTCCAAGTCTTAATGGTGTTGATGTCTCAAGTCTAAAGCATGGCTTTATGATGGATTGTTTCTCTGGGTCTACTCTTTCATGCATAAAGTTTCCACGTTAATCAGCTTCCTTTTGGTTTTCTCTTGCTAATCTTTGGGATAAGAGATCAAGCTAAGAACTCAGAAAAGACAGAGAGAAAACTCACTTGATACATGGGAGTGAATGATGAAGGTAGAATTTAAAGAATTTAAAGAAAATATATAATGGATAAGGAGCACAAATTCACATGTATCTGCAAAAGCGGTCACTAATCACTGAGTAAAATTCAACTGCCATCTTCAGAAGAGACACTTCATTTGCAATATCATTTTTTTTAAGGACGTACAGAGTTGTAAAGTAGCTCAAAGACATTGCAAAGAACAGAATTCAATAACCTGGCAAGTTGCACTGCAATGGACACTCAACAATACTCTCCATTTCAAAGACATCCTGCAAATTTTCATAATAGAAATATATTGTCTGAATCTGAAGTAATATACTTAAAATAGCCACCTCAGCTCTTGACACATCTTGGGCACTTAGGATTGGGAAAATTCTTTTAGTCTGATCAGATCACAGGAAGAGACTTGAAAGCAAGTCTGCTGGGGAAGTAGAGATTGAGCAGTGATGGCTCCCATATTCACATAGGCAATTGTTCTTGGTAGACGAAATCCAGTCACTTCAAAACCAGGGTCTTTTGTTTTTGTTTGTCTAGCGGTACATATCCTGGAGAAAATGGTAAGGCCACAGTACCCCCAGGCACATTTCTCTTATCATTTGTCAGCTTCTAACCATGGCCATCTGACTAGCATTTCAGGTAGACCGTTGGTATTGGGATGGCTTCTGTTTAACAGAGAGGCCACAGGTTCCGAGAGAGGAATTCACCTGACAAAAGCCATAGCTTGTATTTGACCCAGCCAATGCCGAATCAAATCCCATGCTTCAGATTTGAGGAATGAAAAAAGATCTAAGACCTCACTCTTCTCAGTCCCCCCCTCCTTCTGTGACTCAAACTCAAGTTTTTCTTGAGCAGATACGTTTAATTAATATGTTTTATATCAGGATTCATCAGCTATGAGTCTGAAATAATGGCTTTTATACAAATTTGGTAGCTCCTTTCCCAAACCAAACCCTTAAGCATCCCGTGGATTCCGGAACAACCTGGGGCTTGGAGCCCCTAGAATATACAAGGGACAGTTTCAGTGGACAACTCCATGGGAGGAATGTTTGCTAGGTACGGTAGGAACATGGATGTTTTTCCAAGTCCAGAACGCAGAAGCCAGCCCAGGCAACAGCCTTCACTCCCAGAAGCTCTCACCCCTGCCCTTTCTGTGCTCTTCCCATGCCAGGCTCTCAGGGTCTTCCTCCTCCAAGGTCTTTCCTCCCTCCTTCAGATTGGAGCATCTCAGACTCAGACGGGCCCTCAAGGAAAGCCTAACAGGTGCTTCTGCTTCACTGTCCGGCTCCCTTCAGTCTCAGCTTGACTAATGTGCGAGCCAGAGATCATGCAGCCTGGAAAAAATCTAATGGCTTCCTATTGCAGATGGAACTCTTTTGGAACAGACTGTGCCAGGCAATTTAGGGTGTAGCATGTGTGTATTTGGGAGCGTCACTTTTATGTTGTATTGGATCTGTGACATCAACTTCTGATGTAATAGGAACGAGTATTTGGGGGAAAGGAAGGATACATGCAGGTGCAGGGCTCACTATACCTCCGCCATGCCTACAAGGACTCTGGATCACTCACTTCAGGGCAGTGCCATTCCAATCCTTCCTAGACACCTCTCCTTTCATAATCGCAGACACAAGGCCTTCCTTCTCCTCATCTCCTTCCCTCTCATTAACCCAAGTGATGTCAGACCAACAGACAGACAATGTGGTTTCTGTCTCATTCATTCTGATTTCATGTTTCCATGTAAATTAAATGTTTTTATATTCCTATCCGACAGCTTGAGGAACAATATTAGTTCAATGTATTAAGAGGAAAGTAATTAAATGTTTGTTCTGGGGTAATTGTATATAAATTGCATGACAATTGAGCCCGTGATATAATTAGTAAATCTTAATTGGAGGCCTTTTTTTTTTTTACAATCAATGTTTAATTTACTAACAACTGTTTTGGCTTAAGTGCAAATTAAATGCTTGTCATTGGCTGTCCACACCCATGCTGTTCAGAATCAACCCACTTTCTGGCTGGCTGCAATGGAAACTTGGCCATACCAAGCAGCTGTGCGACATCTAGCGAGTAATACTCCCTCTGGGGAGCTCAGTTTTATGATCTGCAAAACAGGAGTTCTGGACAGAATAGCGATGGCCAATGCATACTGAGCACATACTATGAGTTGGAAACACATACACAGGTCACTCGGTATAGACGGGTGATGCATTGGGTCCTAACAACAACCCTATAATGAAGGGCCTCTTTATTCTCATTTCAGACCAGAGGAAACAAACACAAGGTATTTGATTTGATGCCATAGCCCATCGTTTTAACAGGTGAGGCCCACCTACATTTCATTCACTCAATGTAATTTTTAGCCTCAGTCCTTTAGACACCCAAATCCCTCCTCTCTTCTCTGAATCTGCCTGCCTGCCTGCCCACCTGTCTGTCTATCTCTCCCTCTCTCCCCCCTCTTTCTCTTTGTGGAACAGAACTATTTATGTAGCTGATTTATTGTCGTTGACCTTTTTCTTGACTTACTACCAATACCACGAATGTCCAGTACTGCCATCTCTCACAGCTACATCATCTGTTAGTATAAGCTAGCTCAGGCTGAGGGAACAAATGGTCACCAAATATAAATGGCTTATGACAGAGTTTATTTCTCACCCATGTTTCAAATCCTGTGTAGAAACGCATGGGGAATTGTGAACAAATGTCACGCTGTGTTTGCTGCAATTTCCATTATCTACTTCTGCCTCTATTTCACATTGTCTTTACTCTGGGAACGAGTACTATTATCCTGAGTAACAGACTCAGGGAAAAAAAATGGAGAGCTGGTTCTAAAAGCGTATGCTTAGAAGTTAGCCAGGAGATCCTGACTCTCATTTAATGGCTTAGAGCATACATGCAGCTGCCTCAGAATCCAATGGAGTAGGGACTTCCACCTCTCCACAGGGACCAGCACCCCCAAGTCATACAATCAAGCCCATCCTGTTGTAAGGAGTCTCGTCTCTGCCTCCCTCCCCTCCCCCAGCAGTATGTAGTAAATATTCCAAACAATAATAGAAACTACCACTTCAGTTGTCATCCTGGCCTCTGCCTTGAACTAAATCATTATCATCTTATGACTGGACTTCTAGACCTCTGCTTCAGAGCGTAAAATCCCTTTCCTGTTCATTGTAATGCTATCTGAAAGGCTTAGGGGAATAGAGCAGATGTCCAGAAAGTAAGGTGAGATGTTCCTTTATGATTCTAGCATCAATCTGTACAATTTTGTATAGAGAGACCTGTATCTTTCTCCCTTGGCCTCCCTTTTCTACCTCCTTTCTGACCCCAGAACCCTGCTCTATTCTTCCAAGGCCTTGCATAATCAAGGCTGAGTTCTTTCTTCACATTGTAGAGAGAGGTCCCAGGGTTTTTTTTTTTTTTTTACATTTCATCTGGGTAGCAGTTTCTAGATTCTCGGGGATGTAGAGAGAATCACCTGACAGGTGCATGGTTCTATTCTTCCAAGGCCTTGCATAATCAAGGCTGAGTTCTTTCTTCACATTGTAGAGAGAGGTCCCAGGTTTTTTTTTTTTTTACATTTCATCTGGGTAGCAGTTTCTAGATTCTCGGGGATGTAGAGAGAATCACCTGACAGGTGCATGGATGTCTGTCTTGACAATCTCTCTCACAGCAGAGCCAGCTTTTTGTACAGCAGTGGTCACTTCGCCTTCACCTCCATTCCTGCTCACTAGGTTGGGTTTGAGAAGTACAGAGAGGATAATTGGGCCAGAGAATTCTGCCACCTATTCTTGGCTTCTGTCCTCACCCCAATCAGGAATTGCCATATTCCTTCTCTACTCCCAATTTCTCTTCATCCAACATGGTTCTTCCCATCTTCACTTGCTTCTTCTCACCCTCTAGATTCCCTAGTTCTTTCATTCCTCATAACTTCCCTTCTACCCCCACCATCATTTCCTTGCTTTTGTCTCTACCTTTATGATTCTGGGAGTTAGAATAGCAGGGGAGAGAGGGTTTCAGTCCTTTTTCTAGCTCAACCATTAGTGTGAGTGTGATACTGAGAAAGTAATCAGGGATGATTTTAGATCTACCTTGCATCTGCTATACCCCAGCACTGGCCTGGTACCAGTAGGTGCTCAGTACAGAGTAGCTAATCAGTAATATGCTCAGCATTGTTTTTTGAATAAATATCTGAATGCTAAACTTCCCTCTAAAAAGCAAGGGCCCTCTGATCTGAGATTCTACCATTCTATGTGATTCTATAAAATCTCCACTTCCAGACTGCCCTTTGGGACCACCAGGGCAGAGATACCAACTCAAATGGCAGTAGATGTGCAAGTGATTTTATACCTAATTGACAAACTAAATGTAGATAAATCACTAGGACCAGATGGCACCCGCCTGAGAGCAGTGAAGGAATTCAAGGGTGAAATTGGGGATTTGTTGGCCAAAATATGCAAGGGCTCATTACAATGGAATGTGGCAATGCCAAAGCTGAGCCTCTCACAAGCCTTGGGGACTGTGGATCAGGGAGACTGGCTGGGAAGATGGGCTAACTTGCCAAGTTTAGAACAAAAAGAAGCATCTCTACCAAAACCACTACCCAGAGAGGGAGGCTTCTAGCTTGAGTGAGGAAATCACACCTGTCTCAGAGCTCTAGAATTCTATGTGGAGAAACAGCAGATCGTGGCATGGAAGAAATCAAAGCTCTCGAAATGATACATTAAAATCATTAAGATATGCAAATCATCTAAGACTTGCCCATGAAGGAATTCTGGATTTAAACCTAAGAAACTATAAAGGACTAAGAACGAATTGTAATCACCAAGGCTGCTTCCTTTCTGCTCTTCAGCTCAAGGCTAGTGTTCTTGAGCCACAGTGCCACTTCCTGCTTTTACTGCTTATGTGGTGCTGAGGAATCAAACCCAGGGCCTCAGGCATACAAGGCAAGCACTCTACCACTGAGCCACCTTCCCAGCCCCAACAATTTTTTTTCACTAGTTATCATCTGAGAAGTGACACAGAAAATGAATGGCTTGTCCAGCTCACACAGACAACAGACAGAATATCTTAAAACTAGTTACCTAACTTCCTATTATATGATCTTCTAAATAGGACACTTAAGAGCTTGATACCCACAGGTCATCTTTATGAAACATTCTTACTGAGGAAGTTGATGCATTGATGATCCATTGCCTCAATACAGTATAAAACAAACAACCTAAAAAACATAAGCAATGACATTTGTCTATGCAAAGAAACATCCGCTGCTTTGTTCACGTGCTATGGGTCAGTTGGAAAGCCATCTTGATGAGGCCCAGCTGGCTCAATGCTACCCTATTCCTCATGTCTCTCATGGTCTTCCTGGATCTAGCAGATAGGGAGATTGTTCTCTAGGTGACAGCAAAGGCATTAAGTAGAAATACACAAAGCTTCGGCAAGCTGAGTTGTATCACTAGCACATCATTGCTTCTGTCTCATTCTCTCAGACAACCTATGCTACATGGTCTGTCCCAAAGGGTAGGACAGTTCATCCTGCCCACCTAGGAAGGCCACTGACATGTTACATGGGAAAGGACAGACTTGGGCCACCACGAGTTGCCACTGCCAACCAGAGGGCAACTGCAACTGCAGTAGCACCTCTGAGCATGTAACAGATTAAATGCTAAGCAGAGAGGCCTATTTCTCGGGATGTATGCCTCTGCCTCCATAGGTAGAAAAGAGGCAACTTTAGCCTAGTTTCATCTATTGGGGTTAGGTTTAGCAAAAAATAATCAAACAACCTTAATTGATAGACTTGAGCAAGACAGTTCTTCCTCCTGTTAAGTGAGGCTGGTAGAGTGGTTCTGCCTCATAAAGCTTTTGTGCTCCTTCAGCTCTCTGTGTCACCATCCCTGGGATGCAGATGCTGATACAAAAATATCCAAAGCTCCTTAACTGCCACTGTGTCAAGAAAATGCCACTATCATTACAACCTTACAGGAGTACATCCATTGGGAATGGAAGCACTTAATTTGCATCCAGATTCCTAGCTGCAAGGGAGTCTATACAAAGTAGTTTTAAGGTTTAACCCTCAAAAATATCCAGAGTTAAGTATGAGTGAGGAGAGCCAATGAACCACATGCACCATACTTTATTTTTTTTAAAGGAGGAAGGAAATTCCAAGCAGGAGAACAGTACTTGCTAAGGACAGGGTCACAAAAGAATATCATAGTTTTGGAGAATCGGGGCCCCTTGGCAAGATTGTGGCATGATGAAGACACCGAGAACTGCTGCTTTCTCTGAGTCTTTTTCTCCTCATCTCCCTATTGAGAATAGTCACCTGTAATTCATGCTGTGGAGGCTATCAGAGGCTAAGTAAGAATGAAGAATAAGAAATTTTAGAATCCATCGTGATCTTCCTTAACCTGCCCACGTGGGTCTCTCTGCACCTCGGAGAGGAGCAAATAAATACAGTGGCATATATATTATTAAGTGTAATTACATTGTTACTTATAGGCTCAATTAAATACTCTGGACATTTTTATAACGCAATTTGAGGTGTGAGGCACAGAGCCACGGCATTAACCTTTAATCTTAGTTCTTTCCCTTCAAGATGCAGTAATGATCCTATTAATTAGTAATGAAATGATTAAATAGGAGTAGAAGCCATCTGATGATGATTCCCCTCATTGGGTCCTCTCCCTAGATTTAAATATGGCCTTTTGACTTTCCTCCCCCAAAGAAAGGAATCTCTGGGTGGGTGTGCTAGGGTGGGGGTATTGAAGAGGATGCAACCTCTCCTCTGCAGAGACTCAGAATAGAAATATGGATAAGGTGAGCTTTGGGTGACCTAAGTCAGGCAGAGTTTCATCAAACATATTTTTGTCTGCCCCTCTGTGTACTGACAATTGTTCCTCCTAGAGACCTAGAGGTAGTGAGGTAGAATACACATTCTGCCATTCTCAACAGCATAGGGCCTACCAAGATCAGTTCAGGCCCAACTGTCTTCCTCCTGAGATCTCCATGGACTAGTGGAGATTGTGGTCACTGCCTGTTCTGTGTCATGTCTTGGACAACACACCATTCTGTCCTTTGCCCTCTGGTTTATGGCACTCCCAGGTGTCAGGAATTATAGGATTGCACAGAGGGAATGAGGCAAAATCTTCTACCTTTAGATTCAGTCTAAAGAGAGCCCACTAGATTCAGTCACATAGTGTACTGTCAAGGATTGATCATTACTACCTGAGAGAGGGAAGCTTAGAGGAGCTGGCATCTGATTCAGCCACAACTGGCACCAGGGAGGCCTTCTTCCCAAAGCACTGGGAGTGCAACAGCCTCTCAGCATTCTTTTATACAGCGAGTCCACTACAGAGCGCTGTGCACTGCCGTGTGCCACATAACACAGCCGTGCTGACTAGTGAGCTCAACCCCCATCCTGCTTACCCAGCTGTGCCACACCAGGTGTTACCTCAGTTATGTCTTGGATTTACTGCCACGTGCTGGCCTCTGTGGCCTAGGTACCTGAGGTCTCAGGCCAGGAACTCACAGCTCCACACTGATTTTTCTCTGCTTGTATAACTGCCCTCTCCCTCCCACCCCAGGCCCTGTCCTTTCACTCCATCTCTTCCTTTGGCCACCATTTAAAACCGGGCAGAGAGAGCTGAATGAAGAGACAACTAGAACCACACCAGTGTATCAACAGGAGCACACAATGCACTCATGCACACACACACACACATGCAAGTACATGCACACATACATTGCTCCGAGTCAATGCAGCCCACTCACCCCCACTCCCAGCTGCCCCTCTGTACCTTTCAGGAGTCTTCAGCCTGGTATAGGAGGAGGAATCCTTGGCCTGGTATATCCAGAGGTCTTCTGTTTTCCTTCCACTACCAGACTTACAGGTTTGGATTAAGGTACAAGTTTGGCTCTTTCAACTGAGAGGGTAAATAATCATGGCTCAGACAAGACATTCATTTGTTTTTTTCTCACCCAGAATTCTCAGTGATATGGTGCTGGGTGGGTAACTTTACCCACAGGAGCTGGCTCCTGTCCTTCCAGGAAAATGCAGAGCCATGTCTTTTTAGGATATGAGTAGCAACTCACGCATACCACTTCAGCTCACATAATGCAAGTAAGCGCTCAGTCATAAGGCACACAGGGGCTGGATATTATATTTTGGTAGTCATGTCCCATCATACATTGTATCTACAAAGGGAATAAAGGATTTGGGGGTAAATGCAGGAGACACTGCTATAATCTTTAAAATCTTCAATGTGAGTCCCCCAGGAGAACTGACCTTTTTCTGTAGCCTTTCTGCCTCCCTTTCCTTTTTCAGTTGTTCATCTATCAAAGTTTATGAAGCAAGGCTGGGGGCAGAGGTCAGTGGTAGGGCAGTTGGCTAGCATGCATGAAACCCTGGGTTCAATCCTCTACACTGCTAAAACAAAAACAACCACTAAATATAAAACAAAAGTCTATTAATTAGCTATCAAGAACTAGGCCTTGGGCTTCGTGAATGTACACAGGGTTTAGCCTGAAGTTTTTCATTGTTGAAAGAAGGGTCAAGGCTTTGGCTGTAACTACTGGGAATGTTCACTTAAAAAAAAAAAAACAAAGATGCTGCATTACAGAGTAGGATGAAGGAATTCCAAGCATGGGGAACTTCTCTGGAAGCAGCACCTTATGAAGGGGCAGTGGGCAGTGGACAGGGCCCTGGGGGTGGCGCATGGCTTGTAGACTTAGGCAGGGGATGAGCAGACAGTTTTCTCAGCTTTGCTCTCAGCAAAACTGCAAGCACCTGCTTTATCTGCAACTGAGAAGCCAGCCACAGCAAGTCAGGATAGAGGACAGCAGGCATTTCCCTGTAAGCTCCGGTGCAGAGGCAAAGCTGTCTCCACTGAAGGGGTTCTGGGGAAATGACAAAAATTGGATTCAATCCTGTACTCGATAGGCTCTCTGAGAGTCCCTATGCAGAGGCCTGGTCTCGAGGTGTTTCTGTAATTTCCATAGGATCATAGGATTTAGAACATCAGCTGATAACTGTGTGCATAGATCATAACCAGCTCTTCTTATTCATGCTCATGGAGATGTAAACTAGAAAAGAACTGCTGCTCTACACTCAGAAAAAAAAAAAAAAGCATGGATGCCCGATTTGGATGACTTTGTATGAGGAGGTACATGTCAGATGACCCTGAGAAACAGTGTCTGTGTTTTCTGTTGCTAATTGTACAGTACCACAGTCTGGTCTGCACCTCTATGGGACATCAGAAGAGCAGGATCCTCCGGATCTGTGCATCAGGACCTGACCGTCCCGCCACAGCTGGTGGAAGGGGTTCGGCCCTTCCTCAACCAGCGTCAACTTATAAAGGAATGCCACCAGGAACCCCATCTTCCTTCATCTCTTGCCCAAGGCTCCATTAGGTACATGCGCCTTGGTGGCAGTGGCCTTCAGACAAACCTGGCTATAAAGTTCTGCTACTGGCTGGCCCGGAGACTTTAGGCAAAGTGGACCTGTCTTACACTCACAGTCCTCATTAAAGAATGATTTACTGAGCACCTACCTACCAGGTACCAACAATCCCTCATTCTTAGCAGTTGTGTAAGCCTTTGTGCCATTCACCATCATTTGGCATAGGAAGAAACACTCACAGAGGGGAAGTGACTTGGACTACAAGTCACAGGCTCAAAAGGTTGGATGACGGATCAACATGGACTCCTGGTCTGTTGGATGGGAAAGCCCATTCTCGTCAACTCTCCTTAGTCAGCAAACTTGCAACAGGAACACCAGCGTCCAGGACTCTGGACTTTCCCATGAACATCCAACACTGTTCTCCTTATTTATGGACCGGTTCTCTGCTTATCTTGGAAATGCGCTTGTCACTTAGGGGAATCCCGTGCCTAGAGCTCGCTTCTATCTTTCCACTTCTCTGTCTTTTGCTCTCCATGCTCTCCATTCCTTTCACACTCCCTTCCCCCCCCACACCTCCCTACCCCCCACGCCGCTGGGCTCTCCCTCTTTCATTCACCTCCCTCCTTCACAAAAACCCTCCTTCTGCCCTCTAATCCTGTCTTTGCCTGATTCTGTGGCTCCCCCCACCTCCATCCCCCTCACTCATCTCTGCTCGTGCTGGGCCATGCTCTTCAGACATCTCATTAAAGTAATTGTTGACCTGAATTCCTATTCCAATGCATCTATAATTATGCTCCGCAGGAGACCCAGGGTGAGGGGGAGGGGAGGATTCAACACAGACTCTTAATCTATTCCGCAGGAATCAAAAACAACTCCCAAGAAAGCAGCTTAATAGCCACGATTAGTGGAATGTTGCTCGGCCATCCACGGGAGATGGCACTGCCCACCTCCCTGGCATCAGCTCAGAGACATCAAAGGTCCTCTCCGAAATGAGTAAGGCTTTAGGGTCTAATTTCCTTTTCCTAGTTAATTAACTGGATGAGGAGAGAGCTGGTGAATTCTACGAGAAGGGCTCCCTTGTCCTTGCTCTCTGTCCTCTAGGCACAAGTCACGCCCCTCCCTCACCTCCCCCCCCAATCAGGCCTTGTAAGCTTTGGCTTGACTCAGCCTCCGAGCGCCCCTCCCTCACCTGCCCTCCCCCCTCCCCAATTAGGCCTTGTAAGCTTTGGCTTGATTCTCAGCCTCAGAGCAGGGTCAGCTCTGGTGAGCAGCATGGGTTGTGACTGTTTGCCAAGATTAAACCAAGCTCCTGGCAAAGCCAGAAAATGCCCTTTCTCTGCCTCAACTTTCTACCCACCAACCTCACATTTTTCCCATCCATAAAGAGAGCAGGGCCATCAGCATGGGTAGCCAGCGGCTCACTTGATGCTGAACCCTTGACAGAGGCCCGAGCAGCAGCCTCTGAGTTAAAGGCTTTTCCCAGAGACCACTGGGAGGGCAACTTCAGGAAGCTTGTGAATGGGTCTGTGCTAGTTGAGCTCGTGTGGAGTGTATTATTTCAGAGGTTTGCAAAAAATCAAGCCTGCAACATGGGGTGCTGATACATGCTCATCAGCCCAGCACTCTAGACGCTAAGGCAGGAGGATGGCGGGTTGGAAGGAAGTCTGGGCTACATACCAAGACCCTGTCTCAACAAACACTACCATCATCTAAAAGGGCAGATGAAAGCCAGGTCTCTGATTCTCAGACTCAGGTGCTCTGAGTCTAAGAATTTGCATTTCTTAGCAAAGTTCTCTGCGAGGATTCTCCACCTGAGGAGAATTGACACTTTGGTTTTTCAAAGTGTGTTCTCCAGAACAGCAGCACAGGCCCTACCCTGGAAACCCACTAGGCATGCAAAGTCTCAGAACCCACCAGATCCACAAGTCTGTCCAGTGTCTGACATTCTCAGGTTAAGTCACAGCTCGGGTGTGGAGGAACACTCTAACGACCCCACGTAAACATGGAACTGGGGACAGGTGGAGAAGAACCTGTGCCTCCCAGCTGCCAGAGTGCAGTGTCTTCACAATAGTCTCCCCTGGCTCTGTCTCGGCTTCCATTGTCCCTCCTCATGCCCATCCCTACCCCACACCATGAGGGCCTAGTTAGCCTCCATTATCAAAGCCCCGACATGGTGAGAAATGTTTCCTAGGGAATTGTGCTAGGGGAGCAGACCCCGCCTGCTGGCCTGAGGCTGATAGTTATCACTTCTGTCCCCCATGGATTCTCATGTGTTTCCCCTAGCTCACTCCCCTTCTCCTTGGGGAAGGAGGGGGCAGCCTTTACTACCCTCCCGGCTTTGAGAAACCTTATCCTAGTGAGAGACCAGGAAGATAGTTTTGTCTTACTGTTATCACGCCGTGGCAGCCTTAATGAAAAGTCATTATGCATCACAGTCAAAATTAATCATTTCATAAGCTGTGTTATTTCTTCTTTGGCAAAGGAATGAGAAGTCATCTTTTCCAGCCACAAGAAAACAAACATCAGTCACCTTCTACATCCTGAACCACACAAGGCCCTCTTGTCTTCAGTGTTCTCCCCCTAATAGGAACCTGATCTAATGTTGGCTAGAAATGGCCAGGTGGGGGGTGGGGGGGACAGGGGGTGGGGGCTTTAAAAAGTAAACAGCCGTTAGCAGTTCCCTGTTAATTTCCAGCAATTCCCCACGTGATTCTCCCCTGACACCCTCCCCCACCCTCCCCACCCCCCACCCCCGCCCAAGGCCCTGGTTTACATCTGTGTTTGATTTACTTTTCCACTCACAGTTAACTAAAACCTTATTAAGCTATATAAGTCAACAATAAGATAATACTATGTGCCAGAAACTTCATGTTTAGACACCGTACTATTCCAGCTTCCCAAAGACTCGAGTGCAAAAGTAACAGTGCCAGGTAGGACTCCACTCACACATTCAGGCAAGAAGAGGCCATGGTTCTTGCCCCAAACCTCTTTTTCCTCATCACTTGGATAATCTTTGCTCTTCCCAATCTTGCAGGCCAGATTTATGGAGTTGGAAGCATTTTTAGGGCCCAAGGAATTCCAGAATTTACTCCCATATCCACAACAGACCCAACTGATAAAGATAAAGCCCTAAAGAAGACGCTATCTCCTCCTCCTCTTTGTCTTCCTCCTCTCACCAAAGCATCCATGGATTCAATAAACTTATAACACATTACCACATTCTGAACTCCAGATGAAGTTAACCTTCCATTCTTCTGGGAACTTACAAGATAGGGTCGTGGACAAATGTAGCAGCAACTATCTGCCAGGCAAATAGATGTCAAAAGAAGGTTCGTGAAGCAAAGCTGACAACAATTTCTCAGGGTGTTGACAGACAGTCCCGTGGCCAATCATTGCTGTTTAGAACATGTTTCACACCTGTTGGTTGAGCAAGAGCAACCACACTGAGAAATCAGAGGTTTCTACAGAGACCGAGTCTCAAATCATGGTCAGTTATTTCTCCTATGGCATTTTTGCTTGGGGAGACATGGGGAGTGAAGACAAGAAGTCAGCCACAGAGATACTTTTTTTGAGTAACCAAGCAAGCAGAAAAAGGAGAGGAGGACAGGACTCCAACAGGTGATGGTAAAGGCCCCTGCCTTTTGAGAGCCAGCCAACTGGCCAGCTGAGACGTACTAGCTACACATACACTAGGCAAGCAGAAGGCATATGCTTCTCAGAGTGTAGGTTTTCAAGACAGTTTACAGAGAAAAGGAGTGCTAGCTTTTAACCACTACCCCCCTCTTCCTTCCCATCTTTTCTCCCTCTTTCTACCACATTTTGTAAAACCTTTGCACCCACCACCCTCCCAGCTTTACCCATTCCTCCTCCCTCCTTCCCCAAGGCCACAAAAGGCCTCCAGACTTCAAACAGTAAAGTGCTCCTTGCCTCACCACCCAGGTTTTATAGACTGGAGGTTAGGACCCACCCTCCTGCCCCAAAGCACCCAGGATGACTTCTCATTGATTGTGAGGCCTGAATTCTGGGCCTGGGCACTGCTCCTCAGCTCTTCAACTCAAGGCTAGTGCTCTTCCACTTGAGCCACAGCACTACTTCTGGCTTTTTCTGCTTATGTGGTGCTGAGGAATCGAACCCAGAACCTCATGCATGCAAAGGCAAGCACTCTACCCTTGAGCCACTTTCCCAGCCCAACTAAAGCAATTTTATAGATGAAAATTTTTGAAACTCAACACGTTCGCATTACATCAACCTCCCCAAAGCCACAAGTGTCAAAGATATTTACTGAAACAACAGACTCGGGTCCTCCCTGAAGATTTTAGTCATCATTTCCAGGGAAGAAGCTGGTTGACTGGAAAGAGGGGTTACATGCACCTCCGGTGATTCCTAACTACAAGATAAACAAGTGAATGCAGAGATAAAGTCTTTCCATAAAGAGGCTGACCCTTGTTTAACAATTATGCCACTGTGAGCAGTGAGAAGCCATGTTTGGGGGTTGTTTTTTTGGCTGTGGAAGAGAGGGGCAAGCTAGAAACACCTGGGATTAAATAGCTTCACTCCTTTTGCCCTGGGTTGACAGACCAGGAAATAAGCCTAGGGAGGACAGGAGTTAGCGCTTGATTAGGAGAGGGAGAGAGCCAATGAGAAGTCACCCAGGGTGCTTTGGGGCAGGAGGGCGGGTCCTAAACTCCAGTCTATAAAACTTGGGTGGTGAGTCAAGGAGCACTTTACTGCTTGAAGTCTGGAGGCTGTTTGTGGCCTTGGGGAAGGAGGGAGGAGGAATGGGTGAAGCTGGGAGGGTGGTGGGTGCAAAGGTTCTACAAAATGGGGAAGAGAGAGAAAAGAACGGGAAGGGAGGGAGGGGGGTTTGTGGCCTTGGGAAAGGAGGGAGGAGGAAGGGGTGAAGCTGGGAAGGGTGGTGGGTGCAAAGGTTCTACAAAATGTGGTAGAGGGAGAAAAGAATGGGAAGGGAAAGGGGGGAGTAGCGGTTAAAAGCTAGCGCTCCTTTTTTCTGTAAACTTCCTTGAGAATCTACATGCTGAGAAGCGCATTCTTCTGCTTGCCTAATATGTGTGGCTAGTAAGTCTCACTGACTATCAAAAGGCAGGGGCCTTTACCATCACCTGTTGGAGTCCTGTCCTCTTTGTCTGCTTGCTTGGTTACTCAAAAAGTATCTTGGCATTGGTTTTTCTTAGAAAAAGTGACTACCACTCTCTTCATAGTAGAGGCAAAGCTTTAGTCTTTCGGGGAAAAAAAACTCCAGGAATGACTTCTGTCTGAGGAAGGCTTACCAATGAACCAGAATTGGCCCATGGGTCTGACAACTTGTCTTCTAGCTACTACTGGTAGGCTGAAAGTTCTTGAGTCTTCACAAATAAACTTCCTATGCAGACCTGCTCTCTCGCTGGTCACTGCCTGTGTTGAGAACAGCGCTTCTGTGTTCTAAGACTAGCTCCTCGTAATGGTGGTGCTTCTTGCTTTATCTCAAGGTCTTCTAAGCCTCTTGTCTCACTTGTCTCCAGGAATAAACTGCCCCCTCCCCCTGCCAAAAAAAAAGGGAGCAGGTGTGCTATTGCAAAAGCTAATCAGGAATGTGAACTCAATCTGGCAAAGTCTCTGAAAAGGAAATGGTAGCAACCTACGTGTTTGTCTCTCCTGCGGAAGAGAATAAGTTGCTGTGTAGAATTGGGGCAGCAGATGGTACTTAGCCTCTATGCACTCTTCTCCTGTGCGTGTTACTCAAATCCTCAAAGACTGGACTCTCTGGAACTTAGAATCGAGGCTAGATAGCTTTGGGAAGCTCTTTGCTGTTTTCCTACACAAGGGAGAGGAGCCTAGGAGTTCATACCGTCGCACAGCTTCAACTAATGTATTTTCAGTATTGTGATTAAGCCTCACCTGTGGTTATTGAGCTTTTCTCAAGCTGGAAGAGGAGGGGTTCTCTAGAAATGTCTAGAAGCTCCCCTTGAAGTTCAGGTAGAGACAAACCCAGGTACTACAGAAGGGGATCAAAAGCTGACTAGTCTGGAAGAGCCTAGATTCAAACAGACTGCAGAGTGCTCTAGAAAAGTAAATGAAGGTTTAGTATGCCCAGATCAAGGTGCACTAGGGTTGACTGTTTCAGAGAAGAGTCCACCCTTGAGAGACAGCCTCTTGTGAAAAGATGAATTTACTGGGGATGTGGCTAGCTGACCGGCCAGGGACACAGCACAGACTCGAGCTGAAACTGCAACCCTGAACAGTCCTCAATCTGGGGTTTTGAAGGGCCAAAATCATGTGGTCCAGCCTGGCCACACACAAGTGACCAATGGGATTGCAGCACACAAATGGTAGTCTCCTAGTAACTGTTTGAACTGACTTATTTTGGTTTGAATTGGTGCGCGAATTTGGCAGTTCCCCACACAAAGCAGGTGGATATTACTGGTGGGGCTTGTACGTTCCAGAAACATGTCATATGTCCCTGCATCCTTGAAGCTGGGGGTTGTTAGAGACGGCTATAGGAGGATACGCAATGTACACACTGAGGTCTACACCCTTGAAGCAGGAGGCAACCGATCACGGGGTGGGATGCACATCACATGGCAGGCGCCATTCTAATTAGGCAGGGTATGAGCTAGGGCCGAAGTCCATGTGAAATACATTTTAAGGTCTCCCTTTATGGCCTCTTTGTTTTTAATTAAGGGTCGATTTCCTCCTTACATGGACAACCCACGTGGAGTGGTTGGCCTGAGAGGAAGCCTGTGGGTGGCTCCACCTAAACAGGGAAGAGTGTAGTACCCAAGTCTCAGGACCCTCACCAAGAAGACCACCGAGTCAGACGTCCCGAAATGCAACAGCAAGGCTGCAGCTCGGGCCTCATCCTACACTCCGACACAGTGGAGCCTAGGAGGAGAGCCCAGAGCTAAAGATTTGCAGGGCTTATAAAGGAAAACAACCAGATGTTTGGATTACCACCACCACGTGTTGCTCTGCTAATTGGTGGTCTAGGTTTGCTCCCAGGATTTGCTTCTGAGGTTTACTTTAACTTTTGAATAGTTTAAACAAGCAACAAATGGTCACTGCCCCAAAAATGGAGTTAACCCCTCAGGAGCAAGAAGCTCTGAGCTTTGGGGACAGATAATAAAGGTGTGGAGTGTGCCCAGATGAAGCAGTTCTCAGCCTAGTGAGATCTCTTTAACCTTCAAGAAAGGATTCTCTAGAGATTTTATTTCAGCCTAAAGGGAGGTGGGCGTGTCTCATGACACCAAACAACAACCACCTGGTAGAAAGTGATGGTGGCTGGGGGTATGGGCTTGAGCTCAGCTGGGGTTGGCCTCTGTCACAAACACAGAGCGTCTGTGAGCTAATGATGCTTGGACACAGGGTTTAGCCTTAGGCTGGCTATACAGCACTGCTCATCACTGAAGTGTTCAGTGAACCCGAGTGGCTGGCTGTTGAGTCTTTTCTGAACTCAGGTTCTGTCATATTCATCACTTGAGCTTCTAGTGGTGACAAGTAGATCATGGGAAGTGTGTTTTACCTCCATGTAGTGTGCCCGCCTTTGTAAATCACAGGTGGTTCCGCACTTGTGTATCTTCCTAGCTTACCTGTTCAGGTAGAGTTCACATCTGAATTGCAGAAGCCTGTGTCCTGAGCGGTTACTTTGAATATTCTAAAACAACGGATGAGAAGATATTCTTTTTAGGGCCCCAAAAAGTAATGTAAAGAAATCTTCAGGGTTAGAATCTGAGCCCATCATGCCAAAAGGGGCTCCAGCTGCCTCTAAGGACTTGTCAGTCGAAGAGTGATGGTAGCTATGTCCACAGGTGCAAATTCGCTGCAGCCTTAAGCTCAGCTCCTACATGAGGCTGTCAGTCCAATAATGCAGGGCAGGAAGGCGCCCGTGAAATCCAAACATTCACTCCAGAACTCAGATGAACCTCTCGTGTCTGAGGAGAAGCGGGTCAGCTGACACTGTTTATTAGCTGAATGGGAAAGCTCCCCCCTTCTCCCCACCCCCCTCCCTGGGACCTACATGTGTGGAACCAGGTGCCACTGGGTTCTATGCCATGTGAAGTCTGAAGTTCACAGTATCAGTTGTTAAGGTCCTAAAAAGGGTCTACAGCTGCTGAGTTGCACTAGCATGAGCTCAAAAAGTTTGAGATTTCTGTCACTGTCTTTCAAATCCTTTGCTGTGTGGTGATGCTGAAGTCCTGGAGTCTTTTATTCTGTGCTCCCGTGTTGGGATGGCTCCTCTGAAATGAGTTATTGGGAGTTCTAATCACTAAAGGATAGGAGTTGAAATTTAGTTCTGGGATGACTGGGTAGTGCCTGATTGCCCTGTTAACACTGGCACGTTCAGAGGGAGGATTCCTTCAACCCAGGATCAGCTAGGTCCAGTGCTGGCATTTCCTATAGCCAGATAGAAATGTGGCAGAGGGGCATGTCCAAAGCTGTTGGCTGAGGGCAGCCAGGGAGCAGACTTCTGTTGATCTGTTGGAATCAAGTGAAACTAGACTCTTGCTTCCTGCTCTTGGCATGGAACAGAGCTTAAAGTTCTTCCCAGCACTAAGGTGCTGTCCATAAAGCAGGAAAGCTAACAAACTTACTGGCTTAGATCCTCAAAATGGAGTGTTGATCCCCTACTCACCCTGGAAACAAAGGTCAAATCTCGGGGAAGTGAAGATAACCTAGTGATAAAAGCCGACAATACCAAATGAACCACAGGACCACAGCTTCCCAGCACTACAGGTAATGAGTAGGATCGGTGACTAGTAGGAATGCTTCAAGAGAAATTGATAAAGCTTGTCTACACACAGCCTCTAGTGATTTACATTTGAAAAACTCGGAGCTAGTTTTAGACACCCCCCCCCATACATAAGCTATAAATGTGTGTATTGAGTAGAGGAAAGACACAGGATCACCATGAGAATTGGCAAGACCAATATCTACCAGCCTCCTAGATAAACCTAGAAAACACGGCCAAACATTGCCCTAGGGGTAGGTAGCCAGCCAGCTTGAGGATGCATTGTATCCACTTGGCTTTAATTTGTCTGTGGCCATTGCTCACAGCTGGCCTGGGATTTGCAGAGCCCTTTAGGATTTTCTAAAGACTTTTGTAGGACTGAGCCTTTCTCCCTTTTGCCTGAACTATCAGTACTATAACTGGTGTCTGTTGATCTTCCACACTTCTGCCTTTGCATGTAGAAAGCAGAGATTGTTTGATTTTCTCCTGAGAGCCGCTGTTGCCTTGTATTGTTAGCCTAATCTCAAGTGGTTTTTTCCCCCAGTTTTACAAGAAATCGGGTTAGACTGGCTAAGGAGGGCATGCCTCTTCAGTGACTAGGAAGTTTTCAGGAATAAATGCTCCTTTCCTGGCTGAGTTCAAAATGCTTCAAGTCTGCAGGAAGTTGCATATTTCCTTGACCTGGTCGCATGTAGCCCTCAGTCCTCTGGGGAGATGACATCGCTTCTTTATAGGTAAACTTTTGTGCTGTTATTACTGTGTTTTTAAAGAGAATGAAGTGTGGCCTGACTCCTGTCTTCAACTCAACCTGAGAATACAGGATTTTTTTTTGAGGCAGGGAGAGAAGGAAGATGCTGGGAGGATCTTAAGATTTCCCCAACCTGTCAAATTCAGGAGTGGATAGAAACTGGCTTGTGAGCAAGCATTTGACTCTTGAGCAGATGACTCTTGGTCCTGGGTTTCCACCTCAGTGCTCAGAAGGGTTTCTCACGGGGGTGAGGGGGAACCCCTTTCCTCTTCTGACAAAAAATGCCTTTTCACCATTACTCTCTAGAACTTGGAGAGTGAGCTACCTGAAAACTCACCCAAGAGCCAAAAATAAAAAAAGCCAGGCCAACAGCTGCTCAAAAGACATCCTCACTGAAATGCCACGCGCTTTTCTTGTGGCTTAGAAATAAGGCAATAGGAAGACTTGAGACTAAAAGTCTCAGACGGTGATAAGGACAACTTGTGCTTACTGCTAACAATGGAAAACTCCCATTTATAGGGATACTGTGTCAAGGCAGCCTAAGCCAGTAGCCAAACCAAACACAACGGGTTCTGTGTAGAGAGTCATGGCAAAGGGTACCACCCACCCAGGCTCTGGTATTTCTCAGCTTCTAAAACCTTTAAAACTCAAGGGATGATTTTTGCCCTCCATAGGTAAGCTGGTCTCTTGAGGCTCGCTTTGGGTCACATTCCGGGTTTAAAATGTTGGAGAAATGATGCATGTCTTCAGGTCCTTGATTTTCTTTTGCTTATGAACTCAAGTTACTACCAAAGAGTATGTGTAGTTCAACATTTCACGTAAGCTTTTGTGTGAAGAAATTGAGGTGGAGACACTATAGGCCCATGTTTCAACTTGCTTATGCATATAGTCTATAAACCCACCTCCCTAGGATCTTGCATGGGGAACACTTCTGTATTGAAGTTGATTGTAGCATGAACTTTCTCAGGAAGTGGTAACCTTATGGAAACACCTCACTTTGGTTGTGGGCTTTAGCCTCAATCATTTCCATCACCTGAGACTCCTTATATACCTGCATAAGAGGAAGTTCTACTCCTGTTAGGCCTCATTATCTGTGCTAAACTGATCTGAAGAGCACACAAAACATTTTGTGACTACTGACAATGACTTTGATGTCTTTTCCCTTCTCCAAGTCAAGGCTGGGAATTTTCCTGTTCTGTATTGCTTTGATAATTGAAAAGATTGGCTGCATTCCATCCATCTTGTCTATACCTTGTTCACATAACCATCTAGAAATGAAAATACGAAAATGACCTTCATTAAAGGTGGAATAAATTGTCCCATCAGATGGTATAAAGGACAAACACACAAGTTTCAGTAATTGCCTAAGTGGGCAGATTTGTCATATTTACATGTAAACATGAGCTCACTAGCAGTGTTTGCATGTATACGTGAGCTCAGGCAGCCCCTTGGAAATGGTGCCAGAATTCCTCCTCAAAGGTCAATGTGGGTAGAATCTGCCTGGACTTTATCAAAGGACTAATGGACATTAGTTAATGGACACTGCAAGTGTTAATGGAGTTGTAAGACCAATGAAGGAAGATGCTAAGCTCACAAAATGGAGATCAGTATCATCGCAAGAATCCAGCTCCAACTGCTATTAAAATTCTTGAGCACCAGTGGAAAAGCATCAGGCAATATAGCCATCTGAGTACAGGGGATTAAAGGGACAACATGAACTTGCTTAGCCAAGGCAATCACTTCCCTATGAAGAGATGCTACCTCTGAAGCAGATGCAAGACAAAATTCTATCAATGCAAAAGCAGATCAGAAGTGGACAGATGGGAAGGGGGCTGAAAGTCTGGGGAAAAGTCTTCAACTATAACTATACAAGGCTCTGTGACTCTCCAGTTGGAACATTAGCTTTGTTTGTAGGGTGATAAATGGATCTCCTAGTACAAGTGAGGGAAGTTCCCTAGTGGGAGAATTTTAGATCAGTAAGATGCATTTTAGTAGAAAGGTTTGGAGGCCTCTTTCAAAGAAATTTGGGAATCCTCTTTGAACTTCTCTAGATCTAAGATGCTCAGAGAGCTGGGTTTGGATAGAGAATGGCTCAAGCTCCTGTTCCCTACCCCCATATGAACATTGCTATACTCCATTACTGGCCAGACATCTGTCCTTGATGGTATGAGCCTTATTTTAGCTTTTATTCAGAATTTTCTATCTAGCCAACAATTTCTCTCTACTAGTTGGTCTGACAAAGGGAAAACTATTTCAACCTGCAAGAATAGAAAAGTGGCTGTCAGAACTAGAAAGTAACAGCAACTAGCTATATCATTTAAACATGGCTTGCAAGATTCTTCGTGAGGAATAAATCCTTTGATTGTATCTGGGCATGCTTCGGATGGCTTTCCTACAAGCTCCCTCAAATTGAATCTGCCCTGGACTTGGACATACTTAAGGTGGCTCAGCTTGAAAATCCAACTGTCTTTGTCCATTTTGTGCTACTACAATAATATATATGCTGCATAACTCAAAGAACAAAAGGCAAGTACCAGAGCACTGGCCTGTGCTGAGGCCCGTGCATTCCTAGGCAAAAGGTGAGACGTGGAAATACATCCACTCATCAGGAGTGTGCTAATGTGACGAATGCATTGGTCTGTTTGAAGAGCTGTTAGGGCTGCATGCACCTCTTGTTGCATTGGTGATTGCATTTTCAGCTCAAACTTGAAGAGGATACACTCAACCCATAGTACCAACCCTTGAGATCCCTTCTCAGGAATTCTGAACTCACAAAGGGGGTGCCCCGTGCTCTACCACAAGAGACACACCTTTTGTGTGTATTAAGTATCGTGATCCTACAGGTTCAAGATAGTAGATGACTGATGTGCCCTATAAACTTCAGTGAGATTAAGTTTTCAAGGTCAATGATAGAACCTGGTTGGGATGTGGTCGGGGGGAGGGCGGGTGTCAAGATTGATTCCTACCTGTGTTTAAAGGTTCGAATTGCATAGAATAGGGAAACTTGGGGCTACGGAAAGTATGGATGCCTACTCTAATGTAAAAGGAAAGTTTGCAGGTATGCTGTGTCTGATGGTGAAAGATGCCCAAATGCTTGTCTGCTGATAAAAGGCTGCAGAATACTAATATAACACTAAATGAGGTTAGCCTGGTTCTGGGAAGGAAATAAGGGGACTGGACTGGAAGGATGCCCTGAAGAGTGTTCGTAGTCAGCTCAACACTGGTGAGCCCCACAGGGGGCTAGGTCTTCACCTCTGCTCGCCCCATCAGTGGCAGAGATGGACTTATGTTTGGGGGGGAAGGGAGGATGAGTAAAATACGGCAAGTTCTATCTCCAAACCAAAATGAATTTCTTCACATCCCCAGACAGCTGCTGGGGAATTGAGCCAGAATACAAATGGAGAGAATGTAGAAGAGACTTCCGTGTTGGAATAAGAGACAGTGGTTGGCATTTGGGAGTGAGCTACTGGAAAAGTGGCTGTCCTCAGTGTAATTCTGTCACTAGGGGGTGTGCAGATCATTTTCTCCATGGAACACCAGCTGGGGGATTCTCTAGTTCAGCCTGATGTTTGTCTGAAGAGAGCACCCATCCTAGGGGTTAGTCTAAATGAAAGGATCAATGAAAGGATCCTTCAGGGGCAGGCACAGGAGAAAGATTATTACAAGGCTTATTAGAGGAGCCATATTTGCCCTGGAGAGAGCACATGACAGCCTCCAATATCTAGGTAGCAGCAGGGTCTGGGGGATAGGAACTGAGGTAGATGGGAGTTCAGGTGGGTCTGGGCAAAGAGGGAGGGGCAGTTATGATGAGAACTCAAAGGCAGAGAGGAGCTCAATTCTGGGTGGAGCTAAGGACCAAAGGTAGGCACAATTCTTACACTAAGACCCGCAAATCCTACTTTAGAAGCAAGTTGAAAATACTAGGTAGTCACTTACTACTTGTTCAGTAAATTATACCTTAAATCAGATATAAAAACAGCCACAAGAAAAGAGACCACACTATGAGAGGTCAAAAAAAATTTTTTTGTGGGGCCTGAACTCTGGGCCTGGGCACTGTCCCTCAGCTCTTCAGCTCAAGGCTAGTGCTCTACCACTTGAGCCACAGCACCACTTCAGCTTTTTTTTCTTATGTGGTGCTGAGGAATCAAACCCAGGGCCTCATGCATGCAAGACAAGCGCTCTATCCCTGAGCCACTTTCCGAGCCCAGGTCAAATTTTTAAGTCTTGGAGTGCTAGCAGAATGCAAGTGGTCAGTTATACAGATCTGCAGCCCCGAACAGAACTCACACCAAGCTTTTTAAAAAAAAAAAACTTTAATTCTGTTATGAACACAAATACACATCTGCCTTGATATCTTCAAGAGGGGGAGAAAAAAACAATGACGTGAAGATGGCTTTTATAAGCTTCTTTATCAACAATGAAGAGAATCACACATAGCTCAATGGCAGTACACGGGAGAAGTTGGTGCTGCTGTGTTGGTATGTCTGCTGCAGAATGCTAATAGCAGGGACCAGTCCTTTTCTCAGTCCAGGGTGTGACGGAGCCTAGTAGTTGGGAGGGAAAGACTGTATGTGAGGTCAATTTTTCTCTTCAGCTCGGACTGATTGGTGTCATAAGGTGCACTCTGGATCCTTTGTAGAAGCAAGTCACCTCGATAAACAACACCTTCCAGACAGGTAGCAGCTTCTTCGTTCTCTTCCTCTAGCTTACATAAGATACCATCCTGTAATGCAGCTGTGGACTCTTCACTGGGTAAGGAATCTATCAAAACATCAATGTCTTTTGCTGTCTGGGTAATCAGTGTAGTAAAAAGCTGAGCATATTCTTCTGTGGGGTTAGCTGGTTGGTCCTTGTTCATTGTGGATTGGATGTTATTAAATGAAGCAGGCGGACTACACTGTTGCAACACGCCAATGGCATTACAAAAATGATCTGCAAGCACGTTCACCGCGTCTTGGAGCTGTGTGAGATGGTCTTCCATGTTCCCACACACCACAGGAGCTGGAGATGCACCCACCTTTTAAAGACAAAGCTCACCTGTTGGGTGGAGACCAAGCCTCAGCAAAGCATTCTACATAAACACAGCACAAGGAACAGAACTACCCTGGACCTAAACACACTGTATCCACATATTCCCCTGGGTAGAGCCAGGACTGAGGATGACCTATCTCACCTTTAAACCTTGGAGCGGGGTGGATTAATCCCCCACCTCCTGACTAGGCTTCAGGATGTCTGGGAAACAACAGCCCTTTCTCCCTCCCCGCACCCCCCCCAGCACCTGGTCAGGCACTGGGATGGCTGTGACTCAGTTTCCCCACTACCTTCTCCACTGCTGTTTACATAAGTCAAATCAATTGACTTCCTCACTTCATCTCCAACTGCTTTTTTTAAAGTGAAAATATTTGCTTTTATTAAAAATTATTCACATCTCTACATAGGAGAATTAGCTTTGAATTGCAAATAGCATTTATGACAAAAGACAATTTAAAACTAGCTTTATTGTCTCCAAAAACTTTTTTCCTTAAAATAGAAGCTTCTGGAAAGCAGAGAAACAGCAAAGTTTTTTTAATGAGGCTCTGATGAAGGCTGAGCTGTTTATTTCACTCATCTTATAACTTTCACCAATCTTATAATTTGACTAACCTTGTCACTTTGATTTCACTAATTTTCTATGATAC
The DNA here is from genome assembly GCF_024711535.1 of Dipodomys merriami. Classification (NCBI taxonomy): domain Eukaryota; kingdom Metazoa; phylum Chordata; class Mammalia; order Rodentia; family Heteromyidae; genus Dipodomys; species Dipodomys merriami. The sequence continues at coordinate 77,595 of NW_027202401.1, forward strand.
TTGTTGGGTAAATTAATCCGGCAGCGAAGAAAGCACCACACAGTATCCAGGCAGGAAGGGTTTACACGGGCTGAATTGGCAATCTGAGGTTCTGCCTGTGTTTAAGTAGAGAAGGGGGCCAGGTGTGGCACCACCGGAAGCGGATGACCTCAGGGCCCAGGACCCTCCCTAGTTCAGATGGGAGGCCTGACTGGGGACAGCCCAGCTTGTGACCTTGGAGGAGGGGCTAGGAAGGTAGTCTCCAAGTATGCCAGTTACCTAGGTAATTTAGGTACTGGGTGGAGACTTACACAGGGGGTAGGGAGGCCAGAGCCTGCATGGCCAGGGACCTTCCAACTAAAACAAGCATTACTCTCCCTATGCACTCTGACAGGCCAAATGAATGTATAACCCAGTATGTGGTTCTGAAATTGATGGTTCAACAAAACTTTGAGCATTAGAGAACTATTGCAATGTCTTAATACTCAGTCCAAGTGAGGAAACTTAGTGTTTATGGTAACCAGCCTGAAATTAAGTAGCAACATTCTCACTTCTATAGAAGTGATTCTAGCTCTTGTTGCAAAGAACTGAACTATTCCTTTTCTCCATCTTTTAAGTTTATCCGGTACAGCCTGAAACTTGTTCAGGATCTCACTTTGGTGAGATCCTCTTGTTTTGCTGTCCTGAGTCTCTTGGAGCTTGCCTTTCATATTTCTGAATTCCAATAACCAGTTGATTGGTTCCTTCATTTCATCTGATTCATTTAGCTTATCCTGTAGCTGTCTCTCTAGGTCTTCCTGTGTCCATGATGTTTACATCTTCATCTTGATGCTGTGTCTTGTCTGCATCTTCACTGCTGTGGCTAAGGTCATAGAATATCTCGAAAAGCACATCATATTCTGAGTGAAGGCCCTGCCAGTGGCCAGACATTTCTGGAGAGGAGATCCCAAGGCCTTGATTTTCTGTGTCTTGTTTGATCTTCCACCAAGTACTGACAGCTTCTGCATCTGTACTGATGGGAATCAGCTTTTGTTAGAGTATGTTCGACTTTTCCAGAAAACCACATAGACATCCAGGTGCAAAGAACAAAGGTTTATTGCTGGTAAAGTGGCCAGCAAGACCCTGTCTCACAAGCCTGATCCCCAAATTCACTCCTCGAACCTCCAAACCCACGGAAAGGTCTATGCCCCTTACTGCTCCTTAATAAACAGTCCTTGCCTTGTTGGCCATTGAGTCTGGCCTATTCCTTTTCTGTTCTCTATTTTCCCCAACATACAAGAAGCAATCACTTGAATCTCCAGATGTGGAAAAAGAAGCCAATACATTATCTTGCTGTCTTCCAAGTAAAGTCTGCCCTGGGCCATGCAGACACCTGTGCTAGATGCCTCCCTACTTCTAGGCTAAGTTTACGCCCAGTATGGTTACCTAGATAACTGGCTCACCTGGAAGCAGTCACTTGCTCCCTCCTCCAAGGTCACATCCTTGACCACTCCCTGTCACGCCTCCCATCAGACCTGGGGAAGGTCCCAGGCCCAGATCCAGTGTGGCCACACCTCTGCCTTCCTGTCCTGACCTGGGGGTGCGTCTCCCCTTCTTCCACCTGCTTCTGGACCATTCTCGGCAGGGCAGCAATTCGGTAAATAAACTTTCCTTGCCTGAATAGCACATGGTGTGATCTTTATGGGCTACCTAATAAAACCTACTGAATATACCTTACATTCCAGAACCTTCTCTTTTCTAACATTTTTATAGGCAGAAATTTCATGGTTCCAGACAAACTTTTTTTTTTTCTTGCCTGCTTTGGAATCGGCAGTAGCAACTGAAAACTCCATAGATCACCATCAAATGTGCATATAAGCATCTGACAGATAGCAGGTATCTTACAAAAGGTTTGTCAATGGTCTTCAACCTTTCCATACCACAAGGTAGATCTAGCCAGTTTTGCTGTCAAAGGGACCCGGTTCACTCTGAGTTCATGACGTCCATCAGGATATAACTCAACACTCAATCTGTCCTTCAGGTGGACATGGCCAGATAGTACTGTCCTCCTCACATTAGCAGCATATTCTGGAGGTAAGCGTAAAATAAGCTGGCTTTCTCATTCATGAGGAGCATCATCTTTGATTTTACTCATCTTCTGTGACTCTAACCTTTATTGCGCAAAAAGTTGCAGCTATTGCAACAGTTAAAAAGACTAATGTGCTATGAACTGTTACCTTCAATTACAAAGAACTCCAAGTAGAACAGGAGCAAAGTAGAATAGCGGCTAAGCATCCAGTTTGTCTTAATTTTTAATGAATTCCAAGTCTTAGATCAATGAGTCTTTACAAAAGGCCACTATACTCCAATTAAAAGCAACAAGGGGGTAGTTAGAAAAATTGTCTCCCAAGCATGGTCTTAACCTGGAATTTATTGAGGACCAAAGTTACATCTGACAAACTTGTAAGAATCTTCTTCTCTGTGGGCCTGCTGGAAACGTTAGTGATAATCGTTCACAACCATCCCAGGGACCATGTGGAGGCAAGCAGGAACAGGAGAAAGATCATAAGGCTGTATTAGAGGGGCCATATTTCCCGGGAGAGGGAGCACTGGGTATTCATCCCTATCCAAGTGGCAGGTGGGTCTCCAGGCAGGTACTGAGGTAGGTGTGTGCCCAAGTGGGTCTGGATGTAGAGAGGGAGTGGACAGCTGTTTGGCGGGAATCCTAGGGCTGGGTGGAGCTGAGGGACCAGGGGGACAATACCACCAGTTGCAAAAAACCTTGAAAGGGCAAACTGAAATAGCAATTACACAACTATTTTGGTAGTCCTAATTTTTCCTCCTTTTGAAACATTTAAGGACAATTTTACTTTGTCTAGGAAGCCAACCACTTCACAAATTTTTATACAGGGGTCGCTGCTTTTAATCCTTCCCCCCCAAAGCCACTTTAATTTGCATTTAAATGACCCTGAAACACTGGGTAACTCCCATTACCTTTTCCCAGTTTAAAACTAACCAATTGGTTGGCAGTCTGAGCTTTTCCTCTTAAAAAATTGTCATGAGTTTAAAGGTTTTCTAACGCAAGCACTAGCACTCTACCAAGAATCCAAGCTTAGCATCTTTATGCCATTTTAAAAATGCATCCAATTGTAAAATAGCATTGAAACCAAATTACATCGCAGATAAACCTCCTTAAATTGGAAAAGTTTTAAAAGGGGGGTTAAGTACATTCCAAGGGGCAGGTTTAGAAATACCAATCACCCACTTTAACATAAAGGTTTCCAGCGTCCATCTGCAAGGAACAGACACAGGATGAAGATGGGCATATATATTGGACACCTTAAGGTTAGATGAACTGCCTTTGTACCAGTTTACCCTCTTCCACCATGCATGGACTCACCCCAGGGCCTGTCACTGTGCATGGACTGGCTGAGCTCACCTTTTGCCAGAACACCCCTCCCAAAGTTAGACCATTCTTAGTTTGTTCTGTCCTTTTTTGATCTCTGAGAAACCAAGCACTTGGGACAGCCAGAATGGGCCATTTCTTTGGCAGTGCTCAACAAACCTTCACACTTAAATTTGACACTTAGGCCCCAGTTTTAGCAGTGCAGGAAAAGTATCTGCTAAGCCAGATAACTTGATTACAGTGCCAATAGCCTTAAGCATTAACTTTGCAAAAGTCAAGAACCCGTAGAAAACCTTTTTTTGTAGGTCTTGGGGCTTGAACTCTGAGCTTGTGAAGTACCCTGTTTTCGGATGCCCCCTCATAGACCACCAGAGACCACGATCAATGCAAACAGCAAAGAGTGGTTTATTGCAAGCTCGAGCTTGGTCCTCCGCGCACTCGGCAACCAGTGACGCTAAGAGGCCCTGAGCATAGAATCAGCACAGTTTTTTATAGTATTGAACAAACAATTTTAAGGAACTTTTACATAAGAAATTACATGATTGGTTAACATTTAAAGCAAGCTAAGCTGGGCAAATATGATTGTTTGACCTTTACAGAAAAATATCCTTGGTCCATAGCTTGACCAAAAACAGTTATGATTCACACCTGGACCAACAGAATGTATGGCATGTCTCGCCCTGGGCTCTGAAGAACCAGTTGGTCAGAAAATTATGTGGCTTTCCTTGGAACTGAAACTCTTAGCCCTAGGTCACTGGGGGGGGGGCAACACCACTTGGGGGCTAACATCTGCCTTAAGCAAACACCATCTATGGCTCCAAGAACTGTGCATGGCTTTGTCATAAACCCCTAGCATTAGGGCTAAAGTGGGCCATGAGTTAAGTCACAGAACCGAGATGGGGTCTTAAGTAAAATGGAATTGCTTAGGTTTTTCACTTGGGCACTGGCCCTCAGCTCTTCAGCTCAAGGCGAGTGCTCTACCACTTAAGCCACAGTGCCACTTCCAGCTTTCTGATGTTTTATTGGAGATAAGAATCTCACGGAGTTTCCTGCCCGGGGTGGCTTTGAACTGAGCTCCTCATATCTCAGCCACCTGAGTAGCTAGGATTACAGACCTGAGCCACAGGCCTGACTTAGAAAACCTTTTAACTAAAGGTCCTCTCTAAAACAATAATCCTTTCAGAGTTTGGTAACACACCCTAACTTGTTGACCTTCCTTAGAGTTTAAACTTAATCTCATCCATTTTTTATATCATGCTGACAGTTTTTTTAATCTCCAACATGTTTACATATATATACACACAGGTGCACAACACACATACCCTCTTATGCACAGATCTTAAAGCACACAGTTTTGGTACTTCAGGAGACATATTCTAAACATTTACACAATTATACAATATTTAAATAAAATCATTTGTTTTACACAAAAGAAATACCCTAACACAGTAGAGTCTTACAATGCTTTGACAAACAGCAACTGGATGCTTTAGAGTTATTTTAATGTACTGGTGACACATTTTCAATCAGGCAAGTTTAGATGTGTCTTCATATTGAATTCCTTCAACTCTGTCCTTTTCCAGGCCCCGTTTCGATGGTCACAGTAGCTAAGAAAGTCTTTTCATTGATGGATTCCAGAGTGGGGTCATTGCCTTTGTAGCTGCCATTTAAAACTAGAATTCTTTTTCCTGGTGTGGGAATTAGTCTCTAAATGAGTCTGGTCAAGTTTCACTCATCTCCAGAGTCCATCTTTACAACAGCTGGGTACTTGTCAATTATTTCCTTAACAAATGAAGCTCTGGCTTGACTGGCTGCACTGGTTTTCCACCCTTTTCTCTCTCCAGGGAGTCTCTTTACAGCAAGTTTCTTGTATTCATCTTTTTCCCACTTTCGGTGAAAGTCCAAGTTTGTTGCCCTGCTAATAGATGCCATCTTCACACAAAACTCCAAGATGATGCTTTTTTAAAAAACTGGTTACCAATTTTAATGCAATCAGGTGTTTACGCAATAAAACTTTATAAACATTTGCAAACAAAACAACAAATACCACCTTACAACCTTTCTAGGAATTATAGAAAGTAGAGAGGATACCCATGTGGAGATTTTTTCAGTTGGAAGTAAAGATTAGTATTTTAGTCTTTTTGCTTGAACCCCTTCAGCCTCCATCTTCTTCCTCTTCTCAATAATTACACTGATCTTCTTCCACTGCCGATCAAGCTCTGCTTTGCCATTGGTTTCTTTAAGTCGCCTGGTTTTCCGTCCTTCAGACATCTTGATACCATACTGGAATGCAGCCTTGGGCAAAGCTTCCTTATTGCTCATATACGTGCTGTATTCCTCCTGGGTATCAAAGTCCCAGCGGCCTAAGGGGCCCTTCTTGTTACCCCGGTCCATTTTGCTATAATCCACCTCCTCGTCACTATCCACTGCCACGTCATCCATCGTGGCAGGATAGCACTCTGCATAACTGTTAGACATGCCAAAGAAATCACCCAGCTGCTTTTTGTCTTCTGGCTTCTTCAATGCCTTCCCAACTGGCAGACCCTGCAAACTTTTCATTGATTGACTTGATCAAGTCTTGGGCAGACCCAGGTCCTTTGTCAACTTCCATGGGCTCAACATCCGCTTTTGGCTTCTCAAAATAGCTGTGCCTCTTTTCTTGCTCCCTCTCCTGATCTCGTTCTCTCTCCCAATCCTGGTCCAGGTCTCTGTCTGGCTCTCGTTCACCATATCTCTCTTGCTGCTTGTCCCGAGGTGTCTTGGTTGTGGAGAAAACATAGTCCCCAATGTCCTCAAAAATGTTCATGTCAGCCTCAGGAGGCTTCTTCTCTTCCATCTTCCCTTTATCCTTCTTCTTGAGCTTCTTGTTTCGGGTACCCAGCCTCAGGTATGAAAGGATCTGAGTGAGTTTGCTGATGACAGTGTCATTTGTTGTCAGCGTGGTCTGGGCCTCCATGGTTGGGCAATCAGCCTTGCTACGGATAAGTGTGTTGGGAATATCTGTGTCCCCATACTCATCCTCCAGGTCCACCAGATAGGCCATGCGCCCTGGCAAGAACAGCTCATTCCGCTCATCGGCTTTGCTCTTAAAAAGCGTATGATAAACATTGTGGCCAAGACGAGTTTTAAATTCAATTTTGTTCTCAGGATCCTCATCTTTCTTGGTTTCCTTTTGAGGTTTCTCCATCAATTCCTCTTCCTCTTTGCTGGCAATCTCAGCTCGTACCTTTTGAAGAAGAGCAAAATCCAAGCCTTTCACCAAGTGGGTGTGCTCCATGTCACCACCCAAAAATTTGGACTCCTGGATCACCTGTCTTCTCTTCTCTGCAGCTGATTTGTCCACCTCTGCTGTGGGGCCCACAGCCCTATAGTTGGCTGCAGTGCTAATCGGCTTGGTTTCCTCATAATCTTTGTTCACACCATCTCTTCGTTCCTTGGCAAGGTCCCGGTACTTCTCTGCTAGCTCGCTCTCTCTCTCAATTTCTTGTTGGCGTAACTTAGCATAATAACTTTTCTTTTTTCTCCTTCGGGCAGCTGGATCTTCATCCTCATTGCACTCTCTTGACATCTCATGGTGACATGACTTAGAAGGTAGTGCAGAGGTAGGTGCAGCCCTTGGGGTCATGAAAAGTTTCCTGAAATCTTCATTGGTGAGTTTTGATTGGAAAGGATCATCCACATCATGGCCATCTGGAGCCAAAGGGTGGGAGAACGGTTCACTGTCCCATTCCGGCATTTTGTCCGCAGTCTTTCCACAGAAGCAAGCACCAAATCTCCAAGATGATGCTTTGAAACAAAAGACAATTAAGAGCTTATTAGGGAACTTTTTTCCTTTGTTCTAATGGTCCAAGTATGAGCAATTTTCAATCTGACTTGGAAGCTTTTTCGGTACTAATGAACCAATACTTTGCGAAGGTCTAGACTTCTACTGCTTTCAGTTAATGGTTACAAGAAACCAAAGAACATAGCTTATGGTAGTGTCTCAAATTTCCATGTATCATTGGTCATCTTTAAAGTGCCTAGTCTTGGGTTTATAGCTGAAAGGATCTTACCTCAAAGGGCCACGCAGACAAAGTCACGTAGATTGTGGGAACTTGGCCTTGTCAGCTCTGCTGGTAATAGACCTTTCTACTCCAAGGGAAAAGGAAAATGCCTTGGTGTGTCTTTGAAGACTCTTATTTATATAGTGATGAGGCAGGAAGTGGGAGGGCCCCACCTGCCCCACCTGCCCCAGACATAAAGTCATCAAGGGCCCTGTTTAGGTCTGGGAGGGGCCTTTTGTTGACTTAGAAAGCTACTTGCAAGAGAGGCCAGGAGAAGTCCTTCACACTCTTTCTGTCCCATCCTAGGATAAACTGATTCTGGAAGAGTAAACACTGATACAGCCACCAAAACTTTCAGGCACACAATTGAACTTTAAGCCAGAGTCCTTTTTAGAGAAGGGAATATTCGCTTCAATTATGTTGAGTATGAGAATCTAACTAGAACTAGGTATAAATTTGAGACTGATACACTTAAGTAACTGGCATTGACAGAAGTTGACATCCAAAGGTAGAGACTGCTGATAAAACTCAGACTTTAGACTAGTTTGTAAAAATGATAAGAATGCAAAGATGCAAGAATGTTATTGACTCTGCTCAAAGGTGTTTATCCTTGGCTCATTGAATCTACTAGCTTTATAATGTGAAAAGTCTTCAGTGCTGCTGCAGGAAATACTGGAAAGTCAAATCTTGCCTAGTGATGGCTTTGTCTCTAATTGGATTTGTACTGATGAGAACAGAGTAAAACTCATGATCCAAAGGCATGAAAAGGTGGAATATGAGTAGGTAATGTCATATGAATCTGAACATCCTCTGAGCCACAAATGCCCACCCTCTAGTCTGGCCATTAACACTCTGAAGGTCTTTCTCCAGTATCCAAAAGGAATGACTCCACCCCCCTAACAAATACACACACCCACAAAGGCCAACATAGGCCAAAATTAGGCCCATCACAGAAAGGCTCAGTAACTCTTCTTGGTGGAATCACAGCCAAGAAGCCCATCACAGCCGCCATCTCCTCCTCCTCAAATGTCAGTCCTCCTCCACTCTCCTGTTCTTCTCCTTTTGTTTCTTTCTTGTATGCTTTAGCCTTTTCTTCCTGAGTTTCTTCATCCTTTGCTCAAAATCATAATCCTTCAGCTGGTCTTCCATCTTATTGACCAACCTCAAAGCCTTTCTTCACCTGATCCGGGATAGAACGTTCCACATGCATCGTCATGCCCAGGTTCCGTTGATTCTTTCCATTCATATGATCCAGGAAGTTGATGGAGTCTCTCACCACAGTCACAGACATTGCAGTAATATCCTCCCATCTCAGATGGTGGGGTTGTCTTGGTCATGACATTTGCAATCCAATCTTGGGAAGACGAGCCCACTTTATAGTCTCTGTTACTGAAACTCCCTCTTGATTGGCTGCCCTGGTTTTCCATCCTTTTCACTCTCTCCTGTGAGTCTTAGTTTCTTGTATTCCTCTTTGTCCCACTTTCAAAGAAAGTACACATTTTTTAATATAGAAAAATGCTTTATTTAAAAATAAGGATCTTTTCAAGAACAGAAAAATTTTATAGACAGGTAATTTAGCTTAGAAACAGTCAAACACACAAAAAATCCAGACTTAGAAATTATGATTTGTAATATATACAATACTGGTGCTGAGCAATAGTTTAAATGTAGAATGCTTTTAATCCCATCACATTTAAACAATTATTAAAACCAGTTCTTTGGACTAAAATGTCTGAATTCCTTTCTCTTATATTCTGCCCTTCCCAGAAGATACAGAAATGGCAGCAGCTAGGCAGTATAATTGTGTGCCTATGATTAAAAAAACATCTGAACTTTTTTTCTTTTCCTATTCTTTGAAATTGATTCTTATGTGACAGCAAGCCTGGTCCTATTTGCTTGGGTATCTTTTTTTCCCTTTGGTCAGTTGTGGGGCTTGAACTCTGGGCCTGGGGGCTGTGTCTCATCTCTTCAGCTCCAGGCCAGTGCTCTACTACTGGAGCCACAATGCCACTTCCGGTGTTCTGAGTGGTTTATTGCAGACAAGGGTCTGAAGGACTTTCCTGCCTGGGCTGGCTTTGAACCACAATCCTCAGATCTCAGCCTCCTGAGGAGCTAGGATCACAGGGCCTCAGCCACCAGCGCCTGGCTGCCAGCTGCCTTCAATTTAAAAACAGAAGTTCTCTAAGGGCAAGGAGCCTGTGCTACCAGGATAGCAGCACAAGCCTCAGGGGTGATGATCCTAAGTTACCAACACTCAACAGGATGTTGCTCTCTTAAGACAGCACTAGGAATAGCTATCAGCCAATTTTTGTCAGTGTCCTTCTGAAATACTTCAAGCCATTTAAACAACTAACATAGATTTATAAAGCAGGAGAAATAGCTTATCAGACTAAAGTGCTATTAGCGACTATACTCCAGAGGCTGTTGAGATTTCATAATCGAACACTTTTTAAACTATATTGTCATTACTAATATTTTAATACAGTCACTGCTTCTCAGACTGGGGAACTCTAGGTATCTTCCTGTAGTGTCCATTTTTCCCCCTAAATATTTGGAAAGGTTTCATTTTTTTTTTATAATCCTAAGTTGTGTTTTTTTTGGATCCACAAGCAAAATCTTTTAAAGACACTTTTATGCCCTGACTTCTAAGGAGATTTCAGTAGTAACATCTGTGTATGTATGAAATATCAACAGTGATTTCTGCGGGTGTGGCCAGGTCCTTTGTGTGAACATCAATTCAGACCCATGGCTCATTCTTGATTCCAGCTTCAGAAATAATGTAATTCTTTTGTAATTCTTTTCTGTCTATACTGATGAGGAAGTATGTCAAGGAGAAGATGTTTGGACTTTTATTTTACATTGTTTAGTAATTACAAGGATGTTACAATCAAGTTTACTGCTTACAACTAAAAATATAGAACATTAAAAAAAAGTGGAATTCATGAAGCAAAGATTAGAATGCATTCCTCTGAAAGTGCTGGGCACAGTAATTGGGAGACATTTTATTCTTTGAGTATACATTAAATCACAGTATCCTTGTTCTTTGTCACCCTTTTAGTTGAACTGGCAAGTATATGGTATCTTTCTTATTCATTACTTTGTTTTCTCTGGGCTCCAAACCCAGTAAGAAATTCTTTCTTGACACCAAAGAGATCGTTTCAATAATGTCATATGGGGATAAATACAAACTGCCCAGTTTCAATAACGTCATATGGGGATAAATATAAACTGCCCAGCAACAAGAATGTCAAGTAGAAAGTCAATGATCATTCTTTAACACCTATAAAGAACAAAATGAAGTTACCAATGAAATGCTATGAGGCAAACTTACAAACTTTATTTGAACAATGATTTGATTACATAAGACCTTACAAGGGAAACATGGTACATCAAGTTGTCAACTAACAGTAAATACAGTTAAACATGACTTCATATCAACCACGATCCTAGGTAACTGAAAGGCTATTCCCATTAATCCCACAATTTGAGACCATTCCAAGTGCAAGTGATGACCTTTCACAAGGTGAACTCCAGTCTCCAAATCTTTAACTGCCACCTCCAGAGTTAAGTCCACTGCCAGCCAGGGCCTGGTCAGAAAGTCCAAGTTTTTTATCCACTGCCGGACACCATCTTCACACAGAAGTCCAAGATGATGCTTTAAACACAGGAAATATGTAGTATCTCAACAGGGAACCTTATTTCCTTGGTTCTAATATTCCAAGCATGAGCAATTTTTAGTTTGACTTGTAACCATGAACGAAAAGCAACAGAAGTCTAGACCTTCTCCAAGTACTGGGTCATCAGTACCTACAAATCTTCCAAGAGAGAAATCGAAGCATATAGCTTGAAGGTTCGTGTCTCAAATTTTCATCTTTTTTTTTTTTGGGGGGGTGAACATTTATTTACAAAGCATCCAGAAATGTGTAGTGTATTAACATCTTTAAAAAAACAGCTACTGAATACAGGGTTATTCACAAGTTTTATGATGGGAAGTAAACTGCAATAAGGATTTCAGATAATCAAAGAACATCTTTTTTCTAGAAATGTCAGTAATATGTCTACCATGGTTATAAGCAGAAAAACTAAAATCTTAAAAATACATTTTTAAAAGAGAAACTTTTTAAGACTATAATTATCCTTGGGGAAATGGGATAATTTTTTTCCTTAGAAAGCTGATCTGAAAAAACAAACACATGAGTATGTCTTCATTTAAGTACATGCTTCAAACTAGATTTTTAAAATGTGAATTAGGATTTCCAGAGCTTTAGAAGTCCATCTTCACTGTAGGTAACAATCAAATTCTGATGAGGATGATGTGCAATCCCAATCACATCCTTCTCGTGAACTGTCAAAGTTCTCTCCAGTTTGCCAGTGACTGTGTTAAAGCAGTAGAGCACAAAGTCTTCCCCCACACAATAGATCCATTCACCAGGAGGAGAGAGAGCACAGCAAAGTCACCACCTTCTCTCTTACCAGAGCTGAAGCTTCTGACAATCTGGCCTTGCATGTTCATGATGACCACAGTGTTTGATCGGTTGCATACCACAAAGTGTTCTGGGTTTTTAGGAAGCAGGATCACATTGTTGACAGTAATGTCTGTCCCCGAAGTCCTGCCCAAGTATTTCAAGGTATTTGAGCATTCAATTTTCTTCATATTCCAGATCTTTACAGTGCCATCAGAGGAAGCACTGATAATATAATGTCCATCTTGTGTAAATGTTGCTTCATTAACGAAGGAGGAATGACCACGAAATTCCTTTAGGGTTTTCCCAGATTTTAAGCCATGAAATCTGATTAGTCCAAAAAGACACTAAGGATCTGACTGCTGTCTTTGGAAAAGCTCAGACAGTGACACCTTTACTATGTGCCCTTTCAAACCTCCTTAAACACTGTCCACTCTGAATCTTCCACAATTGATCTTTCCATCTTGGGCCTCAGTTGCTAACATTTCTGTATCTCTGCTAAAACACATGCAGAGGACAGCATGGTCCATCATCATGAAGTTATCCTGTGCCTGGTACTTAAGATCCTTCCTGATTTTTCCAGTCATAAAGTTCCATACTTCAATAAATCCATCAACAGACCCAGTGACCAGATACTGACCATCTGGAGAAAATCTAGCACATTCCACGTGTGACTTCTGACCAAACTTAATATGCCTGCTCAGCTGTGTAGGAAACTTTTCTTCCTCCACATCTTTGACAGCTGCTTTACCTCGAAACAGATCTATGGTGGGACCAGGCGGGAGCAACCCTTGGTGCTGCTGCCACTTCAGAGCTTGGCCCAGCAATGCCAAGAGACGAGATGGAGGCTCCACACTGACTTCGCCAGCTAAGGCTTGGGCAATGGCTGCTCTTCTTTTCTCTTTGCTGCTTCCTTCTGGGTATGCCTCACCAGGATCAAAGTAAGGCCTGGCCAAGAGGTTCTCCAGATGAATGTACCGCTCCGGCTGGGTCTTTTTTTTTTTTTTGAGACTTCTGAAAGCTTTATTGAAGTCAGGCACCAAGGGACAGGTCACGGTTTTTCTATCTATGAGGTTGCGGTGCATGCTGGACTGAACCCTGGACTACCTCCCCCGGCTAGTTATTGCTGGCCCAGGAAACAGGCCATGGGGTCATCTGGCCTCTGACGTTTCACTCTGTAGGCCTCCATTTCCTCCTCCGTGGGCTCTCGAGTTTCATATACACTGTTGTATGGCCGCTTTCTCTCGTCAATTTGTAAGATCTCCTTGACATGGAGCAGGCGGGCCTCCTCGGCGTTCAGTGCCTTCTTCAGTTTCTCCTGTTTCTTCTCTTCGTCATCACTGTCAGAGCTGCTCTTCCGGTGCTTCTTTTTCTTTAGTTTTTCGTGGTGCATCTTCACGAGCGTCTGTGGTTTCTTCACCGACTCTTCACCAGTCTCATCACTTATCACGCACCCCTGGGCATTAGCAGTCTCCTTCCCAGCTTCTCCAGTGCAGTAGGAATACTTGAAGAACGAGTGACAGCATTTGTATCCCCATCGGCCTTCTTTCCAGTAAGATCCCCAGATGTGCGTGTGGTTGTGGATCTTCACGTCCTCTTCATACTTGGAGCAGGCCACGGCCCGCTCCTGCCCCTTGATGACCGCCCCATGCCGTGAGTACTCCACATAGTCTTCCGTCTGGGCTAAGAGCAACTCAGAGGGAGGAGCATCCAGATGTTCTTGGCCGCCATACTTTTCCAGGCTGCTTTCTTTCTGCTGTTCTTTGAAGTCTTCCTTCTTGACTTTGAAGGATTTATACAACAGCTCCAGCTTCGTGGGATCTGCCTGCAGGTGCACCTCCGAGCCCTTGTCATACGCCTCCCAGGCAAACAACTGTGTCTGAGCCATGGAAATGGTATCTCCTGTGTATCTGACGAAGTTATCGCCTGCATAACTCACTTCATCTGGATTCTTCCCTGCATTGGCGTAGGGATTTTCTCTCATCGCTCTAGTTTTGGGATCATAGTAGGCAGAATTTGGATCTAAATTTCTCAAATATTTTGCAATATCTTCTCGAATCCTTAGATTCCGGACTGTAATTCGCCTCTTAGAGTCAAAATTCTGTCCGGGCATGTCAATATCATCTGCATATTTATCTTCATCCTCATCTTCACTGTTGTGATCTTTTTCCGTCTGAGAATTTGGTTCCTCTTCTCCCCACTGATGTTTTGGAGAATTAGCCTGTTCCACTAATTTTCCTGAGGCTAATTCTTGTAATTTCTGGGCTTTCAGCATTCGTTTTGCCAGGTCAACTTTGGCATACTCTTCCACAATTTTCATGTGTTCCTCTGGATTGTAGCCATTCCAGCGATCTCTCTTCCCGTCATAGTCAAACGTGAGCTGAGGCTGGACGTGCTCATCTGGCGCTATGTTAGTCCCAGTAAACTTGGCCCCAACTCGTCTGGGTCTCTCAAAACAGTCCTTCTTCTTGTGCGTCATGGCCCCGCAGTTCTCACAGGTGCCTTTGCGGTACTTGGTGGTTATGGAATTCTCTTTTACACCCCTCTTGTACCATTCTCCAGATGAACTGAACTGCTTCTGTTTCTCAGGTTGTGGCCTCTGGTGCTTTAAGGTGGGTCTTTTCGATGGATCGATGTACCATGGTACTGAAGAAATATACTGAGGGATGTGTGGATTGATATCTTTTCCTTCTTCATCCACTTCTGCAGGAGCATTACCCAGCTTCCGCTGTTCTTCTAGCTCCTTCTTCTTCCTCCAGTCCTCTCGGGTCATCTTCTTTGGTTCCTCTAAACTCAGTTCTTTGGACCCCGACAGGGGCGTGGCATTAACTGTATCCACAGCTGCCGAAGACATGGTAAACTGGCTTCAGTATTAAAACAATAGAATGTGTCAGGTAGGTGGTACACACAATCCTGGTCCTCAGGAGGCTGGAACAGAATGGGGAGTTTTAGGCTTGTCTGGGGCTACATAATGAGTTTGAGGCCTGCTTGACTTAAACAGACCCCAATCAGGAGCTCCCCACGCAACCGCTCGCTGACAGACCAGTAAACCCAACGGCCACTATGAATGTCAGCCACGAAACTCTTGATGCTGTCCACTGTATTCAGAGAGACGGCAGCCTCATCTTATAAGGTAGCCAAGGCCCGATGTAAACAGCTCTCCTTCAGGTACTGCAGGATCAGACGGATCACATCGGAAGACTCGATTTCCATGGACATCGAGGTATCTTTCCCAAACAGGCCTGGCTTCCTTTTTAGCTGCTGCCGAGTGCAAGTCACCGATTGTCCTCTTAGAAAGCGCCCAGTCTTGTGTTGATGGCCGGAAGGAACTTACCCCCAGAAGACCACGCAGACAGTGTCCCTGGAGAGAGGTTTATCTCCAGCAGAGCTGACAAGGCCACAAGTCCACGAAGGGAAAAGGAGAATGGCTCCAGCTTGCCTTTGACTCCTATTTATACAGTGCTGGGCAGGAGGTGGGACCTGCCCCACCTGCCCCACCTGCCCCACCTGCCCCACCTGCCCCACCTGCCCCACCTGCCCCACCTGCCCCACCTGCCCCACCTGCCCCAGAGATAAAGTCATCAAGGGCCCAGCTTAGGTCTGGGAGGGGCCTTTTGCTGACTTAGAAAACTTCTTGCAAGAGAGGCCAGGAGAAGTTATTCACACTTTCTGTCCCATCCTAGGATAAACTGATTCTGGAAGAGTAAACATTGGTGCAGCCACCAGAACTTTCGGGCACACAATTTGACACTAAGCCAGAGTTCTTCTTAGAGAAGGGAATATTCTCTTCAATTATGTTGAGTATGAAAATCTAACTAGAACTAGGTATCAATTTGAGACTGATACAATTAAATAACTGGTATTGACAGAAGTTGACCTCCAAAGGTAGAGACTGCTGATAAAACTCAGACTTTAGACTAGTTTCTAAAAATGATAAGAATGCAAAGACACAAGAATGTTACTGACTGTGCTCACAAAGGTGAGTTTATCCTTGGCTCATTGTCATATTATAAACCTAGTAGATTCAAAGTCTTCAGTGCTCCTGCAGGAAACACTGGAAAGTCAAGTCTTGCCTAGTGATGGTTTTGATTCTAATTAGATATATATTGATGAAAGCAGAGTAAAACTCTTCATGATCCAAAGGCACAAAAAGGTGGAATATCAATAAGTGATGTGCTGTGAATCTGTACATCCTCTGAGCCATCTATTAACAGTAACTCAAACCAATCTGAAGGAAAAGCCAACAGGAGAAAGTATTGTATAAAGAAAGCATGCCTTGAGCAGTACCCCATGCATACAGAGAAAAATAGAATTTAAATCAATCAGAATGCCAAAGCTAAAGCATTAGGGTTGGGCCTACTATGTCTCCACTTTGAACATAAACCTGATTAAGCATCAGATCAACCATGCTTTCCTTTTTTACATTCTTACATACCACATTATTACAATTTGTAACCTAACAGACCTAGGAAGCTGACTGTGACATTAAAGAAGTATTTTTGGAAAAGTGACCATGAATATCCATGGAACTTGTTTGACCTCATTAGAGCAGAAGGGTTAATGGGTCCAGTTCAGGCTCAGTCCAGAGCTGTGGCTGCTACAGCGGGGCACAGGCTGAAGCTGGATACAGATCCTGCACTTGGTGAATTTCTTTCATGCCAGCTGGATCCCTAGTTGGGGCAGCTATCCTCTGCAGGTTTATTTTCCCTGTCTAAAGGTCCCCATTAGTCAGAAGTCGGGTATTCCAAGAAAGCTGGCCATCCTGACCTTCCTGTGTTCAGTCTTCACACTGCTCTGTGCTACAACAGGGGCAGAGCCTGTGGGCTACATTGCTGGCTCCCTTGAAAGCTACTGTGCAGTGGGTCTGGCTAGGAAAGTGCAATGTTGGAAGCTATTTGGGTACTTGAACTTGACGTGGCATCTTGCACCTGGATGGGATGGGTATCAGTGTCTCTTCAGGCCTGCTTATCCGTCCAGGGGCATCTTCCTGTTATGGGGTCAGGGGGAGGGGATTCCACATTTCTCCCGGTGGGGATATTACATCCCACTGGACTCCACCACGCAGAGACAGCCTCATGTAAAAAGATGAATTTATTGGGCAAGTGGCTAGCTGACCTGCCAGGCATGCAGCACAAACTCGGGAGCTGTGACTGTGACCCCAAGCAATCCTCAACCTGGGGCTTTTAAGGGGTAAGTTGCATAGTTTCATAGACAAGCCAGGCAAGGCAGGTTTGGCACATTTTACTTGGTTGTAGTTATCTGACCTTTAAATTCATTTGTTCTTTATGGTAAATATCATACGTCATAATTGGCAATAGGCTGTCCACCGTGGGACCACTCTGTGGTGGTCTTTAATTGGTGGTCTTAAGGCCCTGTTACTGAGGCAAGCAAGGTTAACAGAAGCAAAACATAGCCTTGAGTCACAGGATCATAGGCAAAACATAATCTTGGTCAGTATGATTAATAACTGTCAATGCTATTGACACTATTACAGAGCTTTTATTTATTATAAGCTCCTGACTAATGCAGCAACTCAGTGCTGCTGGTAAAAAGCCTCAAGGTTATCCGCAGCCTTCTGCAAGGCTGCTAGCTTGGGGTTTTTCTAACTTGATGCCACTGAATAGCAACTCAGCAACTCAGACATTACATTCCTCCTACAAGTGGACTGTTAGTTGATTCTTTTGGTTCTGTAGCTTCTGACCATTCTAGTCTCTGATGCATCCTCCTTTTCTTCACTACTTGCATTCTACAAATCCTTTCCCTATATAAAATAATTCAAACCACTTTGAATCCAGCATTCTCCTGGAACTGACCAGTATATGGAGAAAGTTCTTAGATTAAGCAGCATTTTTAAAAAAACATTTTAACATATTTTTCTCTTCCGTACCTGAGAGAAATGGGATCCTCTTGAAATAGATTTCTGGGCATCTTGGATGCCTGTATGAGCTGCTACTTTAACTGACTTCCTGGTTCTATGCTGCCAGAGCCATTCTGTTCTCTATAGAATGCTATGGCTTGGGTCTACCATAGGCACCCTTGTCACTGGGATGTGGGAGTTTTCGGGCCTTTGTTGATAGGAGAGGGGTTATACTGATCTTGGATCTGCCATAGAACACGTGTGTACTAGGCTTTGTGCAAAACTAGAAAGCTCTGCTACTTAGCTGGGGAGTAGCATTTGCAAGTATATTACCTCCTGCTCTAATCCAGAGACTTGCCAAAGCATAGGAGGTACAAGGTGTAAGTGCCAGGTGTAAGAACTAGTCGGAGTCCTTTCCATGCCACAAATCTATGGCTGCAATAAATGCAATGTGGCCAACTTCAATAAAAGGTTACCACTTGTTCACATGCCTGTGGTTTTGAAGCCACCAGCAGGTTGAATATTTTTGCTATTGATAATGGGGTAGGCCATTGCTGTACAGGAACTCGATCGTGAGAAACAGAAGCTAGCACTTAAAAGACCAAATTGCAAGTCTTTATTGGAGAGTAGGTGGACTGCTGGTGGACTCTTGTCTCAAAGACCAGCAGTTCTGAATGCAGCTAACACAAAGCTTATAGAGCCTCCAAAGCAAAGCAGTTGTATAGAATTTATCCTAACAAAAGTAGCAACAGCAAAGAAAACCAACAAAGGAAACTTATACCTAATACAGGTGTCAAATATAAGCAAAAGCAAATCCCATGTGGCCACAAGGGAAATCGAAGACCAATTATCTAAGGAAGTAAGTTTTCTAGAACTTGACACATTTGTAAACCAAAGGATGTAAGAATGTCCTTTATCAAGGCATATTGCTTAGACTCAGTCTTCTTCCTTCAGTGATAGTTGTTCAAATCCTAAGGCCATAAGTCTTCTTAGCTTTACCGGCTCTGCCATCATAATCTTGTAGAACTTGAAGGTGGTGAAATGACTCCAAGGTTAAAGGATTACAATCTCCCTGATAAGGACCGAGGAGTGTATTCTCCTAGGCAATAGATTCAAAGTACCCAATTCAGATGGTGAGTAAAGACATCATAGCTGGCCCAGAAGCTATGAATTTCAGTTGGCTTAAGTTTGTGATAGTACAATATGGTGAAGAGATTTCATCTCACTTTTGAAGGAGGCATTCTAGTAATTCAGAGGATGGGCACCATGCCATTTTCTTTTGTGAATATCATTGGCCTTATTCTTGGCTCTGGGAAGAAAAAATGCTAAGGGGATTCCTCTTGGTATTCCTATCCTGATCACTTTTGTTCATTGGGTCAGGGCTGCCCTTTAAGTTCTCAGGGTATACATTCATCCTGATTAGGTACTTGGGGACTAGGAAATGACCACAGAGTTCTTCTAGATAAATGTTAGAGCTTCTAGAAGGGCCCTTGTTTCTTGCTACGCACCTTCTTGTCCCTCTCATTCTATCAAGGGGATTACTAGCTTGAGATCCTCTTGACAATGGTGGTAGTTCAGATTCTACAGATCTGTTTTCCTCGTATTTTTCTGGTCAGCCAAGGAAATGGGCATAGTTCCCTGCCAGAGGGTGTGGGAATATCGTTGGACATGACAGATCCTTTCATGCATCTGTTTTAATTCATCAGTCTAGGAGATATCAACCAGAGAAGCCTTACAGATAAGAAATTATATAATTATTGGAATGGGCTAAGCTATGTATGTATGTCAACACTGGTGAAACAAGTTTGAAATCACATGTAATTGTGTGAACCTATATAAGCTTCTCCATGTGAAGTTTCTGGCCTACTACCCAGTATGCTTGGTCAGTGGGTCAAATGTCTGCCCGATATCAGTTTCCTGGTTTGGGATTACTGCAGGAAATCTGGACTAGGTTTGTACATATGCAAGGAGAGAATGGATGTTGTGGTTGCATGCAGCATTAACTAGGGGAAAATGAGAATGTCAATCTGGAATGGATGTTATCAATGATTAGCTGCCACCAGAATAGGAGC
Source organism: Dipodomys merriami (assembly GCF_024711535.1). NCBI lineage: Eukaryota > Metazoa > Chordata > Mammalia > Rodentia > Heteromyidae > Dipodomys > Dipodomys merriami. Next base: position 97,394 of record NW_027202401.1, read on the forward strand.
AGCAGTCTTGTTATCCTTACTGGACCAGCGTGAAGATGACTTGATTTAACTTTGAACACTTCCTGCATTTTCCATGCCTTACACATACAGGCATCATTGTGCAAACCAGTCATTGATAAATGATTGCTGTATTCAGTGCTATGGATGAGTTCTAGTAGTCTCTTGCCAGTACTTGTGACGTGTTTGTTGCAATAAAACTTGGGCTTAACTTGATGAATGCAGACTGGTTTTAAGTGTGACTCTAAATGTTTACTTAAATAATTTGTGACTCATCTTTTCTATTCGATTTTATTTTTCTTACCTCAGAGAGCCCTAGAACAGAATCTTAGAGGAATTGGAGATCTGTTTCTTACTGTGAAGCCTGTCTTGGCAAAAGTTTTTGTATACTAGTCATTATAATTGATATTAGTAGTTCACAAGTTACTGTTATCTCAGCCAACTTATCATAGATGGATTCAGAGGAATCTACCCCCACAACACTTTGTTGTTAAATCTCATGTCCTCAAAGAGATTGAGGTGTGGTAACTCAGGACTCCAGGCATCTTCGACAAGCATGGAGCATAATTACTGCTGTCCATGAATTTACATGGATAATGAATAGTACCATAGCCTGTTGTAGGTGGCTAGTAAGGCCTACCCATGTCACGGCCAGCAGATGGCAAGCAGGTCTTGTGGGTTTGTGGAGTTCTAGGGTGTCTTAGAATATACATAAACTCAAAAGCTGGTGCACATAGTCTAAAAATTATTATAGCCAAGTTAACATTTGTGAATTTGACCCATTGCTACTTAGAGTCACAAACTACGTCTGTGTCTACTTGTATACTTATCCTACTGATCTAAAATAAGTCCAGAAAGTACCCCTTTCTTTGAGAAATTCTCTCAGACTAGGTGAAACATCCCCACCCCCCACAAAAAAAAAGTATTAGGAAAAAAATAGGAAACTAAAGGAGAGACAGATTTGAAGATTTGAAGGGTTATTTTCTATAGGTTAACTTGACAGCCTTTAAAGATAGAAAGATGCAGATGTGAGGACGGTCTGGCTGTGACAGCTGTCACCCCATTGGTTGCCAGAGTTGACTCAGCTGGTCTGGCTGGCTAGGTGGTGTCCCTTCCTACCTCGCCCTCCCTTGTGTGTCCTTTCCGAAGCTGCATGCTCTGGCAAGGAGGGTGACCATCCCTGATAAGAGGACTGGTCTTTGGTGAAGGGATACGAGTAGCTGTGCTCCCCTGTTAGAACCTCCAAACAAACTCTTAAAAATGTAAAGATGCTGTTAGTGGATGAACATATAAACAAGATGTAGTACCTACACTCAATGGAGTATCAATCACTATTTACAAAGGAAGGAAATATGTGACTGTGAGGAAGAATCCTTGCTTTGTATGTAAATTTTATACTCATTCTATGATTGTACAAGGCTAATAAGCGATCAAATTATTCAAGGAAGAACCCAGATGGTGGCCAAACAATGAGGAATCACCCCAGTCCTCTTTAGCCAAATGGAGATTTGGGAGTCCTGGTAGGTAATTCTTTCATAGCATGTAGTTCCCCCCAAGAGATTAACAAATACATGAACAAGCTAACAGTCATGGGAACTGGAAGAGCTTATAACTTGTACACATAAGGTCAGAAAATTGTGAAGAAGCCTTCCCTCCTCCCTCATCCTTTTCCAGAAACGTATGGGAGCTGCCATGAGGCTGCCTTGGAGAGTAAGATACACAGCAGATTGCAGGATTCTGATGAAGAAAATGCCACCTTTTTTCTATATAGACTACTGCAAGAGCAGCATTATCAAGTAAAGAATTGTGGCTATTACTGGGTAGCAACCAATCAAGTTGTTCGGGAATCTTCTAAAGTTTAAAGAGGGTCTTAAAATCTTGGAATTTGTTTCATAGAAAAGTTTGTTTGAAGAGTGTCAACACTCATTCTAGGCACACAAACAATGGCAGTGTCCCCTGAACAACTTTTCAGAATTGATCAAAATGACCTAAAGATGGATAGGAATAATCTCATGGCCTATCAATGGATAGGCATAATCTCCTGGGCATGTGGTCAAGAGCAATGACCAGCCTCTCACTAGTGTGGCTGCAAGGAACGGTTTTAAGTTCTGTGGGTAAGGGCTAGTTTATGCAAAATAAGAGGTACTACCGGGGCTGGGAAGGTGGATCAGTGGTAGAGTGCTTTCCTTGCATGCATGAGGCCCTGGGTTCAATTCCTCCACACCATATAAGCAGAAAAGCCGGAAGTAGCGCTGTGGCTCAAGTGGTAGAGCGCTAACCTTGAGCTGAAGAGCTGAGGGACAGCACCCAGGCCCACAGTTCAGGCCCCACGACCGGACCCCCCCCCAAAAAAAAAGAAAAGAGGTACTACCAAGCTATGCTTAAAGAAAGGGTATATAAAGGTCATCTGACTTGGAACTTGACATGCCCTTTTGAGCTTCAATGGTATAAATTATGTAATTGCTTGTTGAGGTTGTGGTGCATAAGACCCTGCTATGGTTCATTTTTAGCCTCTCTCAGATGGAAATGGGGTTGAAAATGAAGGCAAATCTATGAAGTGTGTATTTTGATGCAAGACTAGCTTTACTGGCAAACCCATGCCATCATCTATTAGACTTACAGCACAGAAGAATGTTTTTAGGTGGTGCTGGGGATGTGCATGCCCTTGATAGCAACAAGATGACATCAATATGCCTATTACACTAGGATTGGGATTATTAAACCCATTAAAAAAAAGGCGATGTCTGGCTGCAATGCTGTCTTGGGAATGGAATGGCTCTCAGAATGAGCAAGGGTGATTGGGGTAGAATACTTTTACAGGTCTGGGGTCTGCTCGAGAAAGCTTATGCTTGCTGTTGGGTAGCAGATAGACTCCATTACCAGGCTAAGATACCACAAGGTATCAGGTAATCTTTGTCAGCTCCTGTGCCTGTGTCTCTCTAGGCTTCAACCACATCCTTCATTGTGTAGCTTTGTTTAGCCCTCCATGTTATCTATTGGTGGCTTATTCCTTTCTATGTGTTGTGGCTCTCCATGCTCTACTCCCATATCAATTAAGGCCTGAAAATCTTTAGGTCAGATGTCCTGAGTCAGTCTTAAACAGTTTAACTTCTCCAGATACTCAGCTTGTAAATTCTATGTATGTAGGTTTGTACTTAAGTTCTTTATGGCTTGGTCATTTTATGTGAACTTAGAGTAATAGCCCAGCATGGAAATCCTGTAAGTAGAATTCCCAGGAAAAGATTTGGCTGTTGCTGATTTCTTTGGCCCGAGCTCACTTGAAAGTAGCATTTATATTAAAATATATTAATCTGATTCCCACAGGGGCTTTATGAATGTTACTACTCCCGGGATTGGGTTGGGTGGATGGAAGAATGATGTCATGAGTTTGTCATTCATGAGGTCAGCCAGAAAGGAGGAGCAAGTGTCCCAGCATGCCTGGGAACAAGGCAACTTCACTATTGCTCTTTAGGCACCTATAAATAGGACATTTCTCCCGAAGGCAGAATGCTAACTTGATTGATTCTATGGCCCAGGCTGAACTGAGCTATTAATGAGCAGACACATAGCTCAGATGGACAAATGTTGACCATACCACCTAGAATTCTCCTTTGATATCCATAGCTAAATAGTTAAGTGATTTGAGCTGGTTTCTTCCTATCCAGGACTTCATGTACTGGTTCATATGTAGGGCTGATGTTAGTTCCCAATGGACTTGGGAGTCCCTTGAATAAACATAGTTGCTTCCTTAGATTGGTATCTAGGCATCTCTGGACACTTAGCTAACTATACTGCCTGGACTGAATTTTTCTATATATGAGCTAAGATAAAAGCTTAAACTAATTCCACAGAAGAAAATTAAAGAATACAACCACATGGGGAAACATTTTTTTGAGAGGCCAGAGAAAGTTAAGAGAAACGGGTAGCTATGTGGACAAAGAACTTTACTGAAATTTAGTTGGAAGTTTTCATGGGTTGGTTTTGCACTGATTTTCAGGATAAGGGAACATGGTGATGTATATTAATCTTTTATTAAAGTCATGTTGAAATGACAGGGGTCTGAGAAGATATGGATGGAATACTACTACTCCTTCAAATAGGGGAGGCCCATGAACCTTTAACTCATCCTAGTCTGAATATTCTAGAATATTTTCCTCCATTCCTGGAAACTCTAAATGAAGCCTAGCTAGTTTGAAGCTGAGGTGAATGTTAAACTGAAGGGCTGAAAAATCAGAATTGAGGTCAAATCATTCTGAAGGAATGATGCAAACTCTACCAATCAGTGTCTTACTGGGTACCTGTCTTTAGTCTTCACATGTAGAAACCTAGTAACTAAAATTACTTTATTAAACTCCCTTTTTTATCAAATCTGAATATGGGGCCCTATAACAATGGTTTGATTTGGTTTTTCCAAACATTTGAAGGTAATGCCCTAATGGGTCAGTGTTTCTTGGAAGAACTATGCCTAAGAAGTTAGGTCAGAAAGAAGAGAAGAATAAAACATTCAACTTTTCACTATGAAAATGAGACTTAAGATTCAGAAATGAGTTAAGTCCTGAGAACATCATCCTGTCACCTTTCTAATCCTATTAAAAAGTATTCGTGGATCTGTTCATAGGTTCCCCTATTGGACTGCGGTATTGTGTGTTTCAGCCTGCGTCAACTTCAGCTCTTGGAGGTCTAAGATGAGACAAAGTTGATCCAAGTCTTCCAGGAATTATAGGGAGAGGTCAATGATCTCAATGCCATTTCCTGCATGGATACTCTTTGTACAGTCCATCTTTTTATAGCCTAACATTGCCATTTTTATAGAGAATCTGGTTTGGGGAAATATATCCCCTCTGGACACTTATTTTGCTGCATCTAAAATAATGCTAAGCCCACTATTCTTAAGAACCTTCTTGGGTAACTTGGAAACAATGATTTATGGAAGCATCAATTTTTATTTTTTAAATTTTATTGTAAAGATGCTGTACAGAGAGATTAGTTACACGAGTAATGAGTACATTTCTTGTCAAGCATTGTTACCCCTGCCTTTTTTTTTTCTAATTCCTTCCCTCCCCCATCTCCATTGCTCCTCCTCATTTTCAACACAGTGTCCTGTGAGTATCATTGTTGCCATGGGCCATCCTGTCCTTATTTCAGCATTTTATTATTCCCCTCCCTCTCCCCCAAACTAGATGAATGTACATACAAGGTGTAGGGTACTGAAATCAAGTACAGGGACAACAGGGGATATACCTTAGGGGGAAGAACATACAAAAGAAACAAAGTCACATGGTACAATTTCTTGAGTGAAGAGTTAGAAACCCTAATGAACCAGAGCTAAGTGGTTTCTCAAACAGGAAGTCATATGATGTCAAGATTAACTGAACTTGAAAAGGCATCCGAGATCAATCTAGTGGCCATATTGTGAACAGGAGTAGAATCATCAAGGCTGACTAGCACTGGGTCAAACTAATCTAATTCAAAGCAAGATGGACCACACAAAACAGAGCCAACATTGGCAAGGAGGTAGCGTCCAGTGAGAAGGGTTTGGCTCTTAGCCCTGGCAAAAAAATTTCTGCAGAAGAGAATAAAACGAATGTCATCAACTTTTCCCCCGGAGGCCATGTGGTGCTGACTAGAGGAACATGCTAAGGCTCACAAGCCACACTGGTATTCCATGTTAGTAATGACATCACCTTATAAAGCGTGAAGTTCTGTGCATATAAAACTAGCGAATCTTTCAGATGTTTTATAGCTTGTCTCTGAAGTTTTAACACTTCCATTTTATACCTTTTAACGTAGATTTGACCTCATCTATGATAGTTTTATTCCCCCACCCAAGTCACTGTGCCATTCATTGTCTAGCTAAAAGCTTATGGGCTTACCCAGGTACATTTTGAAGATAGGAATCCCATTTCCATTTCTCCTTTGTCACTGAGTCACTATTGGTCACGTTGGATTCCTCTTAAAACCTGCTGGCCTCTATAGGAAATGGCCATTGTAATACCTGAAAGCTGACTTGGTGTACAATTTGTGTACCATATTATGAATCTGGGCTTCTTTCTGAGCTATGCTCCTTTCCCTCTGTGTTGCTGGTGCTTCATACCTAGAGCTGCTGTGGCCTCTCATCTCCGTGTTGGTTGTATCCATTATCACCCAACATTAGGGATTTTCTGGAGACCTACAATACTCTGGACAATCCACGGAGCTTTTGTGCCAAATGAATGGGAAATAGGGGGGCAGTTAGCATCTAGGGACAAACTTGATGGATTGAGGGAGATAGAAGCCATGAATAATGGATCCCTTTATCCACCCAAGGCCAGGGATATTCTACATGGCTTTTCAGGTATTTCTACTGGAGGGAGCCACCTGAGAATCTACACAGAAATACCATCTCAGTGATGCAGACATGGACCAGCCATCCTGCAGGGACTACCCATCCTCCTAGCCTGGGGTCACGTCCTCAAGTCCATTACGGGCATATAGGCTTTTGCTCATTGCTTTGCAGTGAGAATAAGGCCCACACAATGACTTAATAAACTTCTCCAGGCTTGTTCACGTTTTCTCATTGACCTCCTGAAGATGTGTTTTGTTAATCACCTTGTTGCTAGACTCACGTCTAGAAGTCCTGCTGTATGGACAGTGTATGTGAGAGATGAGTGTATGGGGAAAGTAGGCTTTTTGAGGGGACTAATGTCTAGAGGTCCTCCTTTTGGGGAAAGCTAAAGCATGTCGCATGTCTTCCTATGAAGGTTGAGGTGCAGCTATTGGCATATCCCAGGAGCTGAATTGAGCACCTGTTTAACTCATGCTGGCATATACTTGTGGGAGTATGCTCAGAGTTTAGCTCTTGTGGTCAACATTTGGCTCCTGAAATGTCTTAGAAAAACAATACACTATGGCCTACACTTTGCATTCCTAAAAATGGGCAAAAGGATGAGCAGGAAAGCGAGGAGACGGAAGATGGAGCCATGGCTACCAATAACCTGCTACAATATCTTGTATCTTAGTGGCCAACAGTTATATCCTCAGATATTGCATGTAGAACATGCTATGAGAAAAGGTTACAAGGCCAAGGCCCTGCTGGGAGCAGCCCTGGGGAGGAAATGGCATATCTCCATTATAATACCAGTCTTACTATGGAGTTGATGTGCCTTAATAAAGCCAAAATGGCCGTCATGGACAGGCAATTTCAAAATACTTGTTAGGTTGTCTAACCAATGGATCATAATTCAAAGGGAAGCCAGACTTGAAAGCTTGACCCTGATGGGTAATGTGTCTTTTAAATAGTGTGACACTCATTAGCTATTGAAAGTGAATTACCCCAGAAGACCACATGAGCAAAGTCATGTAGATTGCTGGCAATAAACCTCTCTACTCAAAGATGACAAGGCCAAGTTGCCACAAAGAGAAAAGGAAAATGTTCCCAGTCTCTTCTTTCAAGGGGACTGTTATACAATGAAGTAGGAGGTGCTTCACATGCCCCACAGGTACTGTCATCAGCCTTTTGCTGACTTACAATAGCTACTTAGAAGAGCGGCCCAGAGAAGTCCTTAACACTTTCTGTGCCATCCTAGGATAAACTGATTCTGGAACAGTAAACATTGATGCAGCCACAAGAACTTCCTGGCACATTATTTGACACTAAATTGGAGTCCTTTTTAGAGAAGGGAATACTCACTTCAACTCAGCTAATAAGTATGAGGGACTATCTAGAACTAGGAATCAATTTGAGACTGATACAGAGGAAAATAACTGGTATTGACAGAAGTTGATATCCAAAGGTAGAGACTGACTTCTGATGAAACTCGGGCTTTAGAGTTTCTAAAAATGATCTTAAAATTGATAAGGATGCAAAGATACAAGAATGTTACTGACTCACAACGGTGAATTTGTCCTTGGTTCATTTAATCTTCTAGGTTTATAATATGACCAAGAGTCATAAACAGAAATAATATGACTCTTGTTCATATTATAAACAGAAAACTTTGTAGAAAAAATTAGAAAGTCAAGTCTTGCCTACTGATGGTTTTGTCTCTAATTGGATTTGTACTGATGAGAACAGAGTAAAACTCATGATCCAAAGGCATGAAAAGGTGGAATATGATTAGGTAATGTCATATGAATCTGAACATCCTCTGAGCCACAAATGCCCACCCTCTAGTCTGGCCATTAACCCTCTGAAGGTCTTTCTCCAGTATCCAAGAGGAATGACTCCACCCCCCTAACAAATACGCACACCACAAAGTAAGGCCAACATAGGCCAAAATTAGGCCCATCACAGAAAGGCTCGGAAACTCTTCTTGGTGGAACCACAGCCAAGAAGCCCATCACAGCCGCCATCTCCTCCTCCTCAAATGTCAAGTCCTCCTCCACTCTCCTGTTCTTCTCCTTTTCTTTCTTGTATGCTTTAGCCTTTTCTTCCTGAGTTTCTTCATCCTTTGCTCAAAATCATAATCCTTCAGCTGGTCTTCCATCTTATTGACCAACCTCAAAGCCTTTCTTCACCTGATCCAGGATAGAACGTTCCACATGCATAGTCAGCCCAGGTTCCGTTGATTCTTTCCATTCATATGATCCAGGAAGTTGATGGAGTCTCTCACACAGTCAGACATTGCAGTAATATCCTCCCATCTCAGATGGTGGGGTTGTCTTGGTCATGACATTTGCAATCCAATCTTGGGAAGATGAGCCCACTTTATAGTCTCTGTGTTACTGAAACTCCCTCTTGACTGGCTGCCCTGGTTTTCCATCCTTTTCACTCTCTCCTGTGAGTCTCAGTAAGTTTCTTGTATTCCTTTGTCCCACTTTCAGAGAAAATACAAGATATATACATATATATATATATATATATATATATATATATATATATACATACATACATATATATACATATATATATTGCTTTAAAAATAGGATCTTTTCAAAAACAGAATTTTTATAGACAGGTAATCTAGCTTAGAAACAGACTTAGAAATTATGATTTGTAATATATACAATACTGGTACTGAGCAACTATTGAAATGTGATGGGATTAAAAGCATTCTACATTTGAATAATAAAACCAGTGCTTTGGACCAAAATGTCTGAATTCCTTTCTCTTATATTCTGCCCTTCCCAGAAGATGCAGAAATGGCAGCAGCTAGGCAGTATAATTGTGTGCCTATGATTCAAAAAATACATCTGCACTTTTATTCTTTTCCTATTTTCTTTGAAATTCATTCCTATGTGACAGCAAGCCTGGTCCTATTTGCCGGGTTTCTTTTTTTCCTTTTTTCCTTTGGTCAGTTGTGGGGCTTGAACTCTGGGCCTGGGGGCTGTGTCTCATCTCTTCAGCTCCAGGCCAGTGCTCTACTACTGGAGCCACAATGCCACTTCCGGTGTTCTGAGTGGTTTATTGCAGACAAGGGTCTGAAGGACTTTCTGCCTGGGCTGGCTTTGAACCACAATCCTCAGATCTCAGCCTCCTGAGGAGCTAGGATCACAGGGCCTCAGCCACCAGCGCCTGGCTGCCAGCTGCCTTCAATGTAAAAACAGAAGTTCTCTAAGGGCAAGGAGCTTGTGCTACCAGGATAGCAGCACAAGCCTCAGCGGTGATGATCCTAAGTTACCAACACTCAACAGGATGTTGCTCTCTTAAGACAGCACTAGGAATAGCTATCAGCCAATTTTTGTCAGTGTCCTTCTGAAATACTTCAAGCCATTTAAACAACTAACATAGATTTATAAAGCAGGAGAAATAGCTTATCAGACTAAAGTGCTATTAGCGACTATACTCCAGAGGCTGTTGAGATTTCATAATCGAACACTTTTTAAACTATATTGTCATTACTAATTTTTTTAATACAGTCACTGCTTCTCAGACTGGGGAACTCTAGGTATCTTCCTTTCCCCCCAAATACTTGGAAAAAGGTTTCATTTTTTTTTATAATCCTAAGTTGTTTTTTGGATCCACAAGCAAAATCCGTGTGCTTTTAAAGACACTTTTATGCCCTGACTTCTGAGAGGAGATTTCTGTAGTAACAGCTGTGTAGGTATGAAACATCAACAGTGATTTCTGAGGGTGTGGCCAGGTCTTTCGTGTGAACACCAATTCAGACTCATGGCTCATTCTTGTGATTCCAGCTTCCGAAATAATGTAATTCTTTTGCTTCCTGTGTACACTGATGAGGAAGTATGTCAAGGAGAAGATGTTTGGACTTTTATTTTACATTCTTTAGTAATTACAAGGATGTTACAATCAAGTTTACTGACTTACAACTAAAAATATAGAACATGTTAAAAAAAAAAAAGTGGAAATCATGAAGCCAAAGATTAGAATTCATTCCTCTGAATATACTGGGAACAGTAATTGGGAGACATTTTATTCTTTGAAGTGCCCAGTTTTTGGATGTCCTCACACAGACCACCAGATACCACGATCAATGTAAGCAGCAAAGAGTCGTTTATTGCAAGCTCGAGCTTGGTCCTCCACGCACTCAGTAACTGGTGACACTAAGAGGCCCCGAGCACAAAATTAGCACAGCTTTATAGTATCAAACAAACAAGTTCACAAGTTCAGGGGGTTTCCACACAAGCGGTTACATGAGTATACATTAAATCACAGTATCTCTGTTCTTTGTCACCCTTTTAGTTGAACTGGCAAGTATATGATATCATAGTATATTGTATATAGTCGTTCATTACATTGTTTTCTCTGGGTTCCAAACCAGTAAGAGATTCTTTCCTGACACCAAAGTGATCATTTCAATAATGTCATATGGGGATAAATACAAACTGCCCAGCAACAAGAATGTCAATGGTCATTCTTTGTTTAAATAACACCTATAAAGAACAAAATGAAGTTACAATGAAATGCTATGAGCAAATTTACAAACTTTATTTGAACAATGGTTCTATTACATAAGGCCATACAAGGGATACATGATACATCAAGTTGTCATCTAACATTTAATAATATAGTTAAACATGACTTTGTATCAACAACGATCCTAGGTAATTGAAGGGCTATTCCCATTAATCCCACAATTTGATGAGACCATCCCACCCACATGTGATAACTTTGGAAGTTTCATGAGGAAGCCACACTGCACCGATGCACACCTCATCATGGGCTTTAAACCGACTGTACAGTTTTGTAGTCTTCCAGTCCCAGATGTTTAACTTTCCATTTCCATCTCCTGAAATTACATAGCTCATGTCTGGTGAAAAGTCTATCTGACAAGCATAGCCTGCAACCATGTGGCCCTTAAAAACTTTTTTCTTATTTAACCTGAATCTGTTCTGTGCTCCAAAAATTAAGATTTGGTTGTCCATTGACTGGCATGCTAACCATTTTCCATTTGGAGACAAAGTTACTGCAGGCATGGAATGCATGCTGGGCTCTGCTATGTACTTGAAATCTACAGGGATACCCCACTCCCAAACCCTAAGGCTCTTATCATCAGATGTGCTCACAAATCTCCTACTCTCATCCACAAAGACAATGGCATTGACATCTCCCAAGTGCCGGTCATATTCTTGGACAATTTGTCCACTTCGAATGTCCCACTGTACAATCTTTTTATCAGACATCCCAGCCACAAAGAGATTTTGCTTATCTTCATCAGGATTGAATTTGACACAGTAGGGCACTTTCTGGTTTGTAAACCTTGATAGACATTGTCCTGTCTCCGTGTCCCAGAGTTTAAGATATCTGTCATAGGCTGCACTAAGAAACTGTGTTCCTGCAGTGTTGAAGCAGATGTCTCTCACAGCTTTGCTGTGACCAATAGCTGTTCGCAGACAACGCTCGTCTCCATAAACTTCCCAGAGCTTAATTTTACAATCCATGGAACAAGACAGCAATAAATGGCCAGAGAGAGGAAACAATCTGACTGCACTGACTCCCTTTGTGTGTGCAGACCACACATGAATTTGTTTTTTGGGAAGGTAACACTTTTCAGGCAGTACAGATGACCTCAGATTAACACCAACATCTTGAGGTATGTGAAGGTAGGACCTCCCTTGATAGTCGTACATATTTTTAACATGGAGGATTGTTTTCTCTTCCCCAGGTTTCTCCTCTTCCTGCTTGCCTTTTTTCTGCCTCTTTGCTGTGATTTCATCCAAATCTTGTTGCTGTTCGTCTGAAGGTTTAGCTACATCTTTTTCATCCACGTATTTTGCCCATGGTCCCGAGAAACCATCAATATTAGATGCATCATTTTCTTTGAACCTTTTCCTCTTTGCTGTTTTCTTCTGGCCAGTTTCAAATACGGTTAAACCTTGATTTTTTTCAGCCTTCTCTACAGAGCCAATATACTTAGCAGACACTTGGTGATTAGCCAGTGAAGGGTCTAATGCATAACCATATGTAGCAAAAGTTCTTCTTTGCTGTTCGAACATGAAATGATTGATGTGAGCTGGCTCAGCATATCCAGATAGCATATTTCTAGGGGCAGCCATTTGCTGTGTTCTAAAGGGATTCTCTGGTCCAAATTCGGGAGCAAACATAGTCTCATAGGTAGGATTGTACCGAACTTCTTTCACAGCAGGGTCAAGGTAAACTCCAGTCTCCAAATCTTCCTTGACTGCCACCTTGGGAGCTAAGACCACCGCCAATGCCAGCCAGGGCTTGGCTGGAAAGTCCAAGTTTTTTGTCCCACTGCTGGATGCCATCTTCACACAGAAGTCCAAGATGATGCTTCAAACAAAGGCAACAAGCAGTAGCTCAACCGAGAACCTTATTTCCTTGGTTCTAATGCTCCAAGCATGAGCAATTTTCAGTCTAACTTGTAGCCATGAATTAAAAGCAAGAGAAGGAAGTCTAGACCCTCTTCCAGTACCAGGTCATTAGAACCTACAAATCCAAGAGAAACCAAAGCATATAACTTAAGGCTGTGTCTCAAATTTTGGTCTTATAAAGTGCCGAGTCTCGTGTGGATGGCCGGAAGGAACTTACCCCAGAGGACCACTCGGACCGCATCCCCGGAAGGAGGTTTATTTCCAGCGGAGCTGACAAGGCCACCTTCCCACGAAGGGAAAAGGAGAATGGCTCCAGTCCTCCAGAAGACTCATATTTATTCAGTGCTGGGGAGGAAGTGGGAGGGGCCCCATCTGCCCCACCTGCCCCAGAGGTAAACTCATCAAAGACCCAGCTTAGGTCTGGGAGGGGCCTTTTCCCACTTACAGAATCAACTTACTAGAGAGGCCAGGAAAAGTACTTCACCCTCGTTTCTGTGACATCCTATGATAAACTAATTCTGGAAGAGTAAACATTGGTGTGGCCACCAAAACTTTCTGGCACACTATTTGATGCTGACTCAGTGTTTTTTTTGTTTTTGTTTTTGTTTTTTTTTTTTAGCATCTAAGTCTTTATTAATGAGAATTTTTAAAAACATCCATAGCAATGGGAGAGGTGAGGTTGGAGGATGAGGAGAGGACAGGAGGAGGACTTTTCTACTGGTAGTAAAGTTCCAGGTTCATTCCATCATGGATTTCATAATCCCCCAGAGACACATGGTCCTTGAAAATCGTGTACCATTTTTTAAGGACAATTTTGTTCCAACGGGTGCCAGTTTGGGCAGCGATTAACTTCTTAAGGTCCCCGATGGTGTCATCGGTGTTGCACTTAACGGGGACTTTCTTCCCCAGACGGTCGTTGCAAACAAGCTCGATCATCCTGGCGGGATCTCGAATCTCGTCGAACCTTCTTCCGATGCCACAAACTCCTCACTGGAAACGCTTTGGTCTCGACCAAAGGAAATACTGGTGAAACCGGAAGCGGAAGTGACACACCCGAAGTACCGGTCTCCTTTGTGTCCGGGTTGCCTGCACCTGGCCAGTTCTTTAAGGTTCCGGTGTGGAAGTGGAAGTTGAGGGTGACTCAGTCTTTTTAAGAGAAGGGAATATTCGCTTCAACTCGGCTAAAGTGTTTCAGTCTCAAATTTATTCCTAGTTCCTAGATAGAACCTCATACTAAGGAAAATAACTGCCTTTGACAGAAGTTGATATCTGAAGAAACTCCAGCTTGAGTGCCTAAAAATGATCTAAAATGGATAAGGATTCAAAGATGCAAGAATGTTACTGACTACTCACTACTCCTTGGTTCATTGAATCTACTAGGTTTATAATATGACAGTCTTCCATGCTCCTTCAGGAAACACTGCAAAGTCAAGTCTTGCTTAGTGATGGTTTTATCTCAAATTTGTATTGATGAGAGCAGAGTAAAACTCTTCATGAAAAGGTGGAATATCAGTAGTGTTGTATAAAGCATGCCTTTAGCAGCACCCCATGCACACACAGCAAAACAAAATCTAAAGCAATCAGAATGCCATTGCTAAAGCATTATGGTGGGCTCAATGTCTCCACTTCGAATATAAACTTGATTAAGCATCAAGTCAAAAACTGTGCTTCACTTTTAAAAAAATCATTCTTACATATTGCAATATTACAATTTGTACCCTAACAGACCAAGGAAGCTGACATTTAATTTTTTTTTTTTTTTTGAAAAGTGGCCATGAAGATCGATGGAGTTGAAATTTGACACCACCAGATCACTCTGGTTTGAGATTGGAATGACCTGTCAAATTCTTGAGTCTAGAACATGGAAATAGGGAAATGAAAAATTTGCCAGAGTTGACTGTGATGAATGGACCACATCTGCTGTTGAAATTTTATCTTGTGATAATTGATACTCATTTTCAACCGATGCTACCTTTCCCTTTATCTTCTGCCTGAAGTTCTGTCTGGGTTAGGTGCCTGTGGGGATAACCTAATAGCATATGCCACAGGATTGAGCTCCTGACTATGCTAAAGTTGACTGAGCAGATAATGAGGATCATCTACCCAGTTGTCCAAAATGAGGAACCCATCTCCAAGTGCTTCCTGTGTGTGTTTTCTGACCTATTCCCATGATATAGTGGCAACCTGAATAGCAAAGAGATTTCTGCCAATGTACTCTCTTCTTCCTTTGCCTCTGATTCCCACTGTGAGTTCAGATCCTGGTAGAGACATTCCTCTCCTTCAAGGAACTAGAACCTCGGGTCATTGCTACTCTGCACTTCTTAGACTATTGGGGGCCACGTGTCTTTTTCTGAAGGACTGTGCCAATATCACAGGACTGTTTCCAGGGTTGGGTTCTTGGTACTGTTTTAAAGAGAACTATAACATCTAGCCAGCTTGTTGACCTATTTCTGGTAATCTGGTAGGACCAGTAGCTCCCTTGATCACATACCATTTGAGTCACAAATCAAATGGATTTCTTAGTCTGAGACAGTTAATTTCAACTAAAGAGTATCTTCTGGGTTATCAGAAAGAGTAGTAAGGCAGGACTCGGCACAAATAATTTCTAATTGTAAATAGTTCTTCCAGGGTGAAAAAGGGATCTGCTATTCAACTTATCCCTGTTCTCAGGTCGCAGGACCCCCACCAAGAAGACCACCGAGAGTCAGACTTTATAGCTGTTTTAAGGTTTTATTTAGATGGGCTGCAGCTCGGGCCTCGTCCTACACTCCGACACAGCAGAGCCTAGGAGAGCCCAGAGCTAAAGATTTGCAGGGCTTATAGGAGAGCACCGAGCTAAAGATTTGCAGGGCTTATAAAGGCACACAACCAACCAGGTATTTGGATTACCGCGATGCATTGCTCTGCTAGACAGAATTTGCTGATCTTAAACAAGCAACAAGTGGTCACTGCCTCAAGACTTTAACCCTTCAATCCCCAGGCAGCTTGTCAATTCTCTTGAAGAATGATCATAAAGTTCATTATTGAAATACAAGTCTTGCTGCTTTCAAGGCCAAGTAGATGGACAGGTCTGAGTGAGAAAGTTCATGCTCCTGGGTCTGTGTGGCCTGCGTTTGAGTCACCATGAATGGGCCATTTGAAGCATTATGTATCTGAAAATTTGGACTGTAGATGGACAAGAGTCTGTTGTTCTTGGATGTCTGAGTTCTCACACACAGATGACTTTTTGTGACTCCTTAAATAGCTCCACCCACATGTCTCTTGAGAGATCTCTTTGCATCTAACCATCAATCTCCTTCCTCTCTGGCATCTACCCAGATAAAAGCTATTTGCCTACAAATTTTCAGATGACTTTTAAATCATCTCTCCAGAATCAATTAGAATCTACTCGAGGACAGAGATCTTCCTAACTTCATTAGCAGCATTGAGTTGCTGCTCCCTGTGTGACTATAATGTCTCAACCATGATTTTGCAAAGATGACACTTAGTTGAATCACATTTGCAAATTAGCTACCCCAACCCCACCGAGGTACTGACTGGGTAGAAGAGAAAGATGGGAGGGAATTAGGGGAGACGCCTGGACTTCCTCCAAGCTCCATCCTCCCGTTCCGATCCTTGCTCACCGCATCCACTAACAGGGTAGTTGAGATCTCAGGGTAGAATTGCTCTAGAGAAAGCACCCTAGTGAGCCTCTGCCCATGCTTTTCTGAAGCAATGATGCTCTTCATGACTCGGAGGGAAGCAGAGCATTGCTAATAACAGTGCAAGCTCGCATTTCTAGAACGAATACTGGGATATTGATGGTTTTTAGCTATCATGCTCAAGCTGTTTTCTAGCCACCCTGTGTTAATAAAGTGTTAGCCCTTTATAGTCCTACTATAAACAAACTGAAAGCCTTTTAATGATGGAGATGCCATGATCTTCTCAGAAGGCTACAGTGGAGCCTTCCCCTTGGGCCTAGGCTCTAAGGTGGAAATCATGTGTGGGGCCTTGGTGTTCTTTCTTCTCCTGGGCCGAGGCATGGGTGCCAGAACCCACCTCAACCCTGCTGCCTCCCCTTTCCCTGCCCACATCCATAGGGCAAATATACATTAGTGCCTGTAAACAGGAACTTTACCTGAGTTGGGGACCTGAGGAACTGGCTCTGACTCTGCTGTGAGGGGTAGAAATGGGGAGATCCATTGCTGCCTCAATGTCATGTTGGGAAAAGATGTCACTATTCATATTTTGAAGCTGAGTGACAGTGTTCTACCAGCTGACAACTAGATTTTGTGCTGTTTTCCCATGTTGGTTAAACATGGAAAGATGTTTCTCTGTGGTGATCGTGGCAGAAGGCAGGTGATATCTGCCCTTACCTGCTCATGTTCATGTGCTCTCAGGACTACCTCAGTCTCCATCCTGGATTAACTGCATCCATCTTGAAGGATACAGTTGAGGTCACCCATTCTCTTTTCATGAGTCTGTCCCTCACCTGATGTGGCCAGCTCTAGTCATAACCACTAGCCATCCAACGCGAAGCCCCTAGTGTCTCAGATGTTGGGCTCAGAAATGATGCAAAGAGCATGACTTGCTTGTCACTTGTTAATGTCTCCTTTATACCAAAGATGGCTCACTGGTTTTCTTGGATTGTAGAGAAACAGTGATAAAAACAGCTGAGTATCCTACGGCCTTTTTTATTAGAGATTCTGTAGACAAATGGTCTTCAGCATAATCAAGGTGTGCTGGAGCAATGTTTCCAAATGTGGTGTGTCTTTTCTACATTGGATGAAAATGTCACCAGTTTTGTATTCCTTTTCCCATAGCAGGGGAGGAGGGAGGCCAGATGCAGCAGCATTCTGCCTTGGAGATGTCCCCAATGCCATGAGTGACTACAATCCAGAAATCCTCATCAGTGAACATGGCTTAGTTTTTCCCTGCCATCTTCATAGTGGGTACTTTGGTTTCTCAACTCATGAATAACAAGAGTAAGATTTTCAGAAAAAAAAATATAAAGGCTTATCCTGCTGTGTAAAATGAGGGGCATAATGCACACTGCTATCTTGAAGTACATCCTTCAGTAGAGGGTGGGAAAGGGGACAGACTTCTAAACACAAGCCCAGCTGTAGAAGCTTCTAGATGGATGTACTGAGGCATGACTTGGGGCTCATTCTCTGATGGTACTGGCATTCATGTCCAGAACTGTTTTCTTGTTGTCCTGAAATGTTCCTTTACTCCCATGGTTGAAAGAAGGTGTTGACCTTTCATGTAAAAGATGTAAAGAGAGATGTAAAAGAGTTCCCACAGGTGGGGAAATATGGAGAATCAGCATCAGATAATGGAGAGAAAATGGAAAATTCTCTAAACAAATTGGTGTCACTGAAAGCAACTTGGTTCATAAAACTGAGTTACTGGGCAAAGGCAATTGTGAGAATATGTAGGTGTCCCTGTTACATTTTGGCAGGTAGATACTTTGCTAGAACAGCCAGAGAACTTGCTATCTCCCTCCCCTTTTTCTAAACCAGATCCAATTAACATGGTACCACCAGAGAGAAAGGATTAGATTGGTGTTCTAGGGTGTGTTAAAGCAATCTGTAGTCTAAACAGGGATGGAACGGGAACTTTTGCTGTTGTCTCTCCCATGGAGGTATGAACTACCTTTGAATTTTATCAAGGAGGGTGGTAAAGAATGTATGTTGACTCTTGGAGCACATCTGTGGCATTTGGTACTAAAGATAGCTATCAAAACAGCTACCTTTTAGAGCTGCTACTTGGAAGGGAAGAGAGCACTATGATCTTCAGTATATTATTTGAAAACTCAGGGCTGAGAAGATAATACTTGGGTGTTATCACAACTCTGTGCCTTTTTGATCCACCAAACTGGCTGCTTTGAACTGTGACTCTCTGGCCCTTGTCCTGGGGGACTATGATAGGGTCTCTTGGTATGTGTTTCCATAGCCTCTTTGGTTTTTCTCAGTGTACAATTACAGTAAATGACTACTGAAGTCTCAGGAAGGTTAGGGATAATGCTCATTGTATACCTGTAGACAAACTCCTGAAGAATTTGTCTTTCAAGGAGATTTAGATCCGTGAAGCAATGGGCTCTTGGAGGTTTTGAAATCTGGTATAAATCTAGAAGTAAGATAAGAGGTGATAAGCTCTCATCAATGTGGCTGCCTCCATCCTTCCCACTACCTCATCCATGCCCTGGTTGAGAAGTCAACCTACCCAGCTAGCAGCCCTTTCTCATCCCTAGGAAGATAATGGGCGTAGGAGCCATCAGAGACCCTTGGTAGGTCAAGACATGCGGGTGACTACATGACTTGCCGCCTGCTATAATTACATTGGCCTAGTCTCTGGAGGTTGTGCCAGCCAGCTCTGATCTCTCATCGCTGCGGACACCAGGAAACCTGGTTCCATAGCTTCGTCTCCTAGTGTCATTCTTGACCTACAGAGGACAGCCAATGCTGAGCTTGTAACTGGCTCTTCACTAGTGTTCCTTCCTCCCTTATGTTCACTAAATGTGGTGTTTCAGAGAGGAGTCCTGAGCTGTAGGAAGGCCATTTCCATGAGTCCTTTCCAAAATATGAAATCCTTAACCATGGGATCCAGTCTTGGACACAGTCAACCCCTTTACAAAATCAAGGTCTACTTCCCAGGTGAGGATAGGCCATGCGAACTTCTCCACGAGTAAGTTATTTTCTTCGTGAAGCTGGTGTCATATTTCCCTCTTCAAGCTGCACAGGAAATGGATCCTAGACCTTTAACCTCAGTAAGAAGAGCAAAGATCTTGATGACAAAAAGTCTTCTGCATTTTCTATCCCTAGAGAGGGCTTAGCAAGTCCTCAGATCATAATCAATGGCTCTCCATTTGTAGAAGGTGGAGGGGCTTGGTTTTGCCATTTCTGGGTGCTTTGAGTGAATTCTCAGTCAATGTTCTTGGATTCATCTGCATAGACTAACCCTGACTTTATGTCTCAGTTTCAATCCTTTATTGGCTCCCTGACTTTTGTCATGGAGACCTGCTAGCATTGTCTATTTTGCCTTTTGTTGTAGTTCCAACACAACTGAAGTCCAGAACCTAAAACCTTTTAGCTTTAAGACTAGCTTAAGGTTAGTTTGGAGACCTTCCTGGTGAATGGGTTAAGCCTTGAGTCCACTGAGCACTGGCCACTCAGAACCTCTGGTCATTGCTGACTTCCAAAGTAGTTAGCAAGTCTCCTCCCACTCCACCAAACTTGGAATTACCAGTGGACATGGCTGTTCATGTATTATATGAGAGATTGTATAGCCCATTGCCCAAGTGTTTCCTCTTCAGTGGAAGTCTTGTCCAAACATGCCAAGGTGGGTCTTTGTGGTGCTACCACATTTTGCCACTCTTTAACCTCCAGCATTGAGATGCTTGATGCCATACAACTGCCTTAGGTCTAGAGAGCTAATTCTGAATGTTCAGAATTGTAACCTTTGCTTGCTTGAAAGCAGAATTTTTTTTTCTTTAATCTACTAGTGTTCCATTGGCGTGGTAGAGTTACCTCTAAGTAATCTTAACAACTCATCTAGTTGTGAAACAGTACTTTTGGTTGGCCTTGATGTACTAACCTATATTTCTTCTTGGGGAGCACCAAACACTTTAACCAGTCCCTGGGAGTCATCATGAGATATTCCTGTCATGATCTGGAAGGAGACTGATGACTTCTGCCACTACTCCCCCTAGCTCCAGAGTTGCCATTGCTTTTTGTCCTTGAAAGCAGAATCTTAAAAATGGCACGACAGTACAAAGTGTTCTGTTTGGGGATTAATTTCCACAGAGCAAGAGGTAAGGGAGTTCGGTTGCCCAAGGATAGCATTATACAGTTCCACTACAGGCAATGGAATAAGGGAGTTCAGTTGCCCAAGCATTGCGTTGTATGGTTCTACTACAGGACAATGGGAGCTGGATTCCACTGAAGTCCTCTTGAAGAGTGTTGGAGGCTCAGCTGGAAACAGTTGGAAACTCAGGAAGCAGGGACACTGATCTAATAACTTTCATAGTCTATTGTTAAAGACTATTGCTGTTTTGCCTGACAGCTATTCTAGACAGGATATTCTAGTATTATGCCAAGGTCGCAGGAACCCCGCAAGAAGACCACCGAGAGTCAGACTCTGCGGCTGTTTTATTTAAATGGGCTGTAGTTCGGGCCTCTTCCTACACTCATACACAGTGGAGCCTTGGAGGAGCGCCCCGACTAAGGATTTGCAGGTCTTATAAGGGCACACAACCAGGTGATTTAGCACCACATGTTGCTCTGCTCCAATGGTCACTGCCTCCAATACTCTCACCTTTCAGTAGTGGAAGCCGAGCTAGGATATTTTTCTTTAAGGGAGAAATTAATCTCAATTTTTGTATATATCACTTTTAAATATATTGGGACCCATAAAACTTTTGGAAGTTGGGCTCACCCATTCTGAGCCTTGCTCACCCTCTAACAGGGTAGAAGGTAGAATACTGTAGAGAACTCCTCCCACTGAGTCAAGTACTCTATCTAGACTCTGTGCTTTTTTCTGAGATCATGCTTTCTCTGGTCAGTTCCTGAGTTTGCAGGAAATGATAGGTGAATGTGAACAGGGGAAGGGATCACATGACCAGACATCAGAAGCATCTGCTCTACCTGGTTTACTAAAACCCTCAGTTTTAAGAGAGGCCACCTCCCAAGTCTTCTCCTCCTTGTTGTTTCATAACTTTCTTATGGCAACATTGACCATGAAGCCTTTCTTCATTTAAAGAAGATGTGAAATTTGCTCTCTGAATGCTGTAACTATTTCCACAGAGCTATTTGCAGCTGGACTTCAGTTTTGGTGTACGGGGAGTCCTAAGAGACCCCATGGAAATTGTGATCTAAGGCAGCCTTACTAGAGAGAAGAATTGAAGGAGTATCTTCAATGTGTTCCTGACCTCCCTTTAACTGAAGCAATTCTCTATTTTCCAATTAGTAGAAGCTAAGGAATTGATCCTGCCTGCACCAGGAGTGGAAATGACTTACTAGAGGGCCATTGTATAGAAAACCTTCTTTGCCATTGGCCTGTGAGCTATGAAGAAGTTGGTTGGTTTTGCTGTGGGGAAACTCCACAAAGAGAAAGAGAAGCCACTGCTAAGAAGACAATTGTGAGTCTTTATTGGAGAATTGGTTGACTGCTGGTGGTGGTCTCTTGTCCCAAAGAACAGAAGCCCTGGATGCAGCTTATAGAGCCCCCAAACCACAGCAGGTATATGGAATTTATCCTAACAAAAGGAGCAGCAGCAAAGAAAACCAGAGAAGGGCATTTCAGCTGAATAAAGGTGTTAAATATAAGCAAGAGCAAATTTAATGTGGACATAATCAAGGACCAATTATCTAAGGGAAGTCAGACTTCTCTAGACTTCAAATTTTATTCTTCATGGCTACGCTTGGTGATTCGTAAGCTTACAGTAGAAAGAGGCCTTATAACTTACAAAGGTGTAGAAATGGCCAAGATTCTGAGGTCCAAAGCGCCTTCTAACTGCTCTTGGAGAGTAGTAAAATGGAAAGTGATCAAGAGGTATGATGTTCTTTTTCACCACCCCCCTCCCTCTGTAAGGTACTGAAAGTCAGACAGCAAGGTGAGGAAAGATGGGAGGGAATTAGGGGAGACGCCTGGACTTCCTCCAAGCTCCATCCTCCCGTTCCGATCCTTGCTCACCGCATCCACTAACAGGGTAGTTGAGATCTCAGGGTAGAATTGCTCTAGAGAAAGCACCCTAGTGAGCCTCTGCCCATGCTTTTCTGACGCAATGATGCTCTTCATGACTCGGAGGGAAGCAGGGCATTGCTAATAACAGTGCAAGCTCGCATTTCTAGAACGAATACTGGGATATTGATGGTTTTTAGCTATCATGCTCAAGCTGTTTTCTAGCCACCCTGTGTTAATAAAGTGTTAGCCCTTTATAGTCCTACTATAAACAAACTGAAAGCCGTTTAATGATGGAGATGCCATGATCTTCTCAGAAGGCTACAGTGGAGCCTTCCCCTTGGGCCTAGGCTCTAAGGTGGAAATCATGTGTGGGGCCTTGGTGTTCTTTCTTCTCCTGGGCCGAGGCATGGGTGCCAGAACCCACCTCAACCCTGCTGCCTCCCCTTTCCCTGCCCACATCCATAGGGCAAATATACATTGGTCCGTGTAAACAGGAACTTTACCTGGGTTGGTGACCTGAGGCATTGGCTCTGACTCTGCTGTGAGGGGTAGAAATGGGGAGATCCATTGCTGCCTCACTGTCATGTTGGGGGGGAAAAGATGTCACTATTGATATTTTGAAGCTAAGAGTGACAGTGTTCTACCAGCCAATGGTTTTTTTTTTGGATTCCCACTTTGGGCTGAATTTCTGTATAAATATTAAACCTAATCTTGCTGATCTTTCATCTATGGTGGTTATGTCTAATCTGTCAGGTGTTCCCAGTAATAAATTCTACACAGGCATGCTGGTATTCTGTGTCCTTGCTGGGTTTGATTTGCTGGTAGCTGATGGATATCTTGGAACATCTAGGTTGATGAGGCATTTGGAGCACAGTTCCGCTTACAGGTGTAGCTAATGGTGTTATATTCCTTTCATCATCAAAATGGATTTGGAAAACTTTTCTGAAATCTTACAAAAGATCACTGAAGCATCTGGTATATAAGGACTTCTTTTAACTTAGGACCTGTGATAGGCCAGGTCCTGCAAGAAGTGAAAACCAAGCATGCAAAGCAAGTATTAGGGGAAACAAGAGGAAGACAAGGAGACTCAAAAGAGCTGTCCGCTTCATTACATCCATCTCTAACTACAATGGAGACAGAAGGGCTGATCAATGAATGGCCAGGAGGATCCTATTCTAAGGAAGTTCTCATACCATAGAGATCATCGAAGGAGTCCCATACCCCTGAGGAATATATTTGAATTGGTGTTTATGCCATGCATGGTTAGTCAATAGCCATAAGAAATTTGGCTCCCAGATGAAGCAGTGACACATTTTAATACACAGCAACATTGAGTCAAACCTTTGCTGCACTCCCATAGATAACACAGTTGACTCTTCATACTTAAGCCGGGCTTACCTCTGACATAGCTTCAGACTTGACAACATAGACTATGAAAACATAGTAATTATTTTTTTGTTTATTGTGAAAATACAAAGGGATTACAATTACATGAGAGGTAGAGTACATTTCTTATCAAGCATTGTTACCTCCTCCTTTGCTTTTCCCCTACCATTCCTTCCTTCCCACCTTCACAACTGTAGTGCCCACGTTGCAGGACCCCCACCAAGAAGACCACCGAGAGTCAGACTTTACAGCTGTTTTAAGGTTTTATTTAGAGGGGCTGCAGCTCAGGCCTTGTCCTACACTCTTACACAGAGGAGCCTAGGAGGAGAGCCCCGAGCTAAAGATTTGCAGGGCTTATAAAGGCATACAATCAGGTGTTTGGATTACCACTGTGTGGTGCTCTGCTAGCTGAGATAAACATGCAACAAATGGTCACTGCCTCAAATGGAATTACTTTAACCCTTCCCAACTATACTTCCCCCACCACCAGCATAGTAATTCTTGAGGCTACCTGCTCCCACTGAACTAGAGCAGGTTTCTTTGGAAGTGATGCAGCACTGAATGAATGCTGCATGGTCCTTTAGCACTTATTGCTGCCACCATTCAGGAATGAACGCCTGGTCTTCTGGGTTCTAAGCTGGTCTGGCTCCTGTGTTGAGAGTTGTTTGTTTGTGCTGATGCAGCAAGAAAAGGAATGGCCAAAATGAGGATGGGATTCTAGGATGCTGGGAACTAGCGCTGAGCAGCCCACCTCAGGCAAAGTTGGCATTGATGGGGAACCCAAACTGTGCCTCCTCTCAGACCTGACATTAGCAACCATCTGCTGTTGTTCCTCTGAGAAGAAAGTACATGAAGTTCTTGGGTCTAAAGACTCATGTGTTACCCTTCCTGAGTGAACTATAGATGGTCACTGTCTTCAGCCAACGTGATGGGTCTGGTTCATGGTGACTCCTAAGTTCTTGAGCTCTGTGCAATTAAGAGACACAGCTGGAGAGAGAATGTAGCTGCAGATGCTACATTCAGTTCTTAACCCTCTTGAGTGGCTCTTTATCTAGGGTTATAGTGTATCAGAGGAAAGCTGTTTTCTTATCTTCCCTCTGCATGATCCTATATTACTTCTAGAACTGGCTCTGCCCCCCACTATTGGACTTGAACCCAGCATAACCTTAATCCTTCTCCAAGGGCTCCCATAATTCTGTTTTACTAGGAGTTATTATCTTGGACAGTGGCCTGCCTTGAAAGATAAGTAGACTCCCAGAATAGATGGAAGGTGAAGTCAAAGATTTGACTCATTTCTCCATCTTCAGGCATCGGTTGACACCAACCGTAACAAAAGATACCAAAGCACAAAGTATCTAAAAATCTTGCCCTTAAGCAAGATTGTCCCACGAATTTGCAGTCAAACTTAACTAACTTTTGGAAGGCAACTTGAGAATGTTTTCACCTTGTCAGGCTCAAGATACTTTGTTCAGAGGTTCGGAGTCTATTTAGATCCTGAACTTCTCTTGTGGTGGGGGCCAGTGGGCAGCGGGTACTACTTCATGTCCTGGAAGAAAGCGCTCATCTCCAGGATAGACTTAGAGCAGGAGAACTTTTTTTCAGCTAGAATGTGCTAATAAAAAGGACCTATGTATCTTCAGATGCAGTATTGTACAAGGTCAACTCCAGTCATAGGTTACAGCTTGGTAGATCTTTGGTTTCCCCTCCTTAGCAATAAGAAGGGCAAACTTGTGTGTGGTCCCGAGAGGATGGTAATGTGTACTTGTGCTAGAACTTTGGCGGTCCTCTTGGTATATTTCACCAAAAGTAGACAGGTTAGTTGGTGGCAAGAAGTGGATGGGATGAACTGGATGGCAACAATGATTGCAAGATAGAACTGATTAGATGGGATAATGGCACTCAAGATTCTGGGGTGATCTCACCGGAAACTTTCTTAGTACTTGTGAACTTCATTTGTCTTCAGGTACGACTGGTATTCAAGATTCCTGAGTGATAGCACCAGAAGCTTTCTTAGTGTGAACTTAGCGTGAACTTGTGAACTTCAGGTGTGACTGGTTTTCAAGTCCATTGGACTTAAAGCTCAAAAGATGCCTGTCAGGCTTAGGTCTCTCATCCTGGTTATGTATCGTTGAGCAGTTACACGAGAGACCATCAGCCTGACTGAGAACCACGTACAACCTTAGGAATTTACCAAGCTCTTGGATGAGAGGTTCTTGCGGCGAGCGCCTTCTCGGCCAGTGAGGAAGAACGACCACCACACCAGGAGTCTTCGCAGATCACACTTTATTGGAGAGCCTTCTTGTTGATAGGAGAGCTTGAGCGAGAGACCCTGTGCACAAAAACATGGCCGCTTATATAGGGAAATAGGAACACGGGTCGTTCTATCATTGGTCGTCTGCCTTTCACCGTCACCAGGTGCCACGGGATTGGCTGGGGACTCTACGTGGCTCGCGCATGCACAAAGCCCAGGACCCACCGTCCCGCCAAGCACTGCCTAATATGAAGTTGTTTACCTCAAAGCTCCAAGGAAGTGGGCGGCGTCTTGTAATTGCGTTCGCCCTGGCTCCCCGCAGGTTCTGGTACCAGGATCTGAAGATATAGCCACTGGTTGGGTTTTCTGGAATATGGTCTGTGTCTCTGGATGTATACAACATCCCTATATCATTCTGTATGAGAACGCATGCACACATGAGTTATTCCCTCCTCTACAGGCTTGTCATTAAGGATGATTATGGCGTAGTAACCATGGAAGTTAAGTTTATTCTAAGTAGGATATACTACTGATGAATTTCAAGTTGGCAGGAACCTGCTGCCCCCAAAGGGAGCAAACTTGATGTCGACTGTGGGTGGGGTGTCAGCAGTAAATGCTGACCAGCCAATTGTTGGATCATCTCTATGTTCAAATAAGAGGTGGAAATTGGTTCTGGAGTTCATCTGGAGTTACTCTGCAATGTAACTGGCAAAAATAAGATTTTAAAGACCTGCTGTCTACATAGCTGTTGATCTTGTTCTTCTCTGCCTAGAAAGAGGCTCTCTTGCAAGACTTAAATCCTGTAAAGAATATCTTGGTCTTTACTGAGTTCTTAGTGTGGTAGAGGTATCAAATATCATAAAGATAAAATACTTTTTTTCCATTGACATTCACATGATAGATTATTGGGAGCCGACAATAAAGTTTAAAGGTCATCTTGACCCCAGTGCTCACTTGAAGGCACGTACAAGGAACTGGCTTGCTTAAACACCAGGTGCCCGGCATTGCTTTGCTATGTCTGCAGAGTTTGTTTTACTTTCTACCAGTTGACCTTGTCTTGTTTTTACTGCACTCTGTTTTTACTGAAATTTTCCTTGTTTTTCTGGAGTATTGTAACCTTATGTTACCTCTTGACTTCTAATAGTATATATTAGGGAAAGTTAAAAATAAACGGTGCTGCAGTCTTGAGCTGCAGACCTCCCGACCCCATCCTTTGTCTTATTTTTCTCTTCCTCGCCCCCTAATTCAGGATTCCCTTTCATTGCCTGCAGGCTCCGGCAATAGATGACTAGGCCAATGTTCAGGTTCCAGAGATAACTTAACAAATAATGAGTTAGTGGGAATGGTGTTATATGGGACCACTTTTAGGCCCCAGACCTGTGAGATCTTCTTCCTCATGCACAAAGCTAGAGATGTCTAATTTTATGTGTGCAGTGTAATTTTTAGAGGTAAAGCTCTGCATAATTGCAGGCCAGAGCCTCTAATCTGACTTATTAAATGTCACCCCAGTACTCTTAATCAGTTTCTCAGGCTGTATGACCGTGCTATTGCTATAGAAAAGGCAGTCTCTCTGGACCCTTAGAGACAGGACTGGCTGAGGTTCTGTGGTTATCTTTCTGTAAGAACTCATTGTTGTTCCCCACAGGAAAGAAGGGGTCTAGTAGAGTTAACTGCCCAATAACTGGTCATATCAGTAACTGACAGTGAACAGCCGATATAACACCAGTTTATTAGTTTCTCCATTTCCCTGTACATGGAGACCAGGCTTCTGTAGCTTTGCATAGCCATTGTCTCTACTGCTGTGACAGTTAAACCCGGGTTTAACTATCATAGTAGTTCTTGGACGATTAGTAATGAAGCCAATGCCAAAAGGTCAAGTTACTTTATCTGTATGTATTCCAGGAGGCATTAACAAGTCTTTGTACATTGCACAATATTATATCAAATACTATATCAGATGAGGAACCATTTTATGCCAAGGACAATCTGAGTATTAGGGGGACATATAAAATGACCAGTTAGGCAGATGCCCATCACCAGCTGATGAGAAGCACACATATCTGTCCCATCGTGTACCAAATGATTTGGTGGGCCAGAGAAGATCCACAAGCCGTATGTCCCCTGTCAGGCTTCTATCAGGACTTGTTTGCCTATAATTAAGTTCTCGCCTTTCCAATACCTGACAAGTCAGCCAGGCACTTGGAGCTGCCCAGAAGTCTCTCCCCCCCGCCCCTTACAGGTTACTTCCTTTCATGGTATATGGATGAAGAGCCTTCCATTGGGAAAAAATTCCCATGTCGCTCTATTTAAAAGCCCTCCTCAATGTATTTAAGAGTTTCCACTCAGATCAGCTCACATGGCCTACTCCATCTGGCAATACAACTTGCATTTTTTTCTTCCAGCTGGCTATAATGGACCCCTAGTAGTCCATAAAATCTCAAGGAAGGACCCTGAGAGAAGCAATGTAGGTGAAATGGAAAGCCATGGGTCTGCATCTTGGGCCCTCTGGTATTGCTTGGGTTCAGTTCTGATTTCACTATTTTTACCTCTGAATGATAGATTCTGGGTTTGGTCCAATTTGATCTTGTGGGTCTAACTGACCTTCTGGCAGGTAGTGGAAAATTCCAGGTGTGGAGTCACTTCATACCATTTAGCTAAAGCTCCCATTTGACAGGTACTAGTGGGACTTGAACCATTTCTTGGAAGACTTGTCTGCTGGTGGTGAGGTAGGACTACTGAAGGTCTTGAGCTCCAGGATACCTCATTCTGGTTTTCACTGAGGCCTGAAAAGTTCGGTGTTGCATCTTCCACTGGTAGTCAGTCTTTAATCTGTGATCCATTTTTTTTTTCCTGAATGAAAATCCTGTTACGTTCTTGTTTGAAAGTTATTTCATTGAACAAGTCAAGACTTACTGCTTAGTATTGTTCTGGATATTTCATTCATATTTAGAAGGAGAAGAAATGGAAAAAACAGTAATCACTAAGATAATTTAACAATTTACTCTCCAAAAAGAAAAGACTTGGAAAGTTTCACCACAAAATTATAAATGTTTGAGGAGATGATCTGTATCAGGACATAAAAATGGCGTCACCACAATAGTATGTACAATTCTTGGGTTTTCTGTTAAAACCTGAAAAAAAATCACTTTATGAACAAGTTGAGCATTGAAAACAGGATGATTTTCTCCATAAGGGGTGCAGCTACCCTGCTAATGTTTATGAGAATCTACAGAATAATTATGAGTACTGGGGTAATGTTTGTTACTAGCTTCTTTTCAAAGATACCAGTAAACCAAACTTCCTCATGATACTGGTGCATGAGTTGAAATCTGATCAGGGAACATTAGAATAGTAAGATTTATCTTTCTATATTTTCCTGGGAAGTAGAGGTTAGATTCTCAGGATGGGCAGGAAGGATTGTGAGTTCTGCCTTGAATTAATTTGCCTACCAACTAGAGACTCAGTGCCCAAACTCAAGAGGTATTGGTTCCATGCAGGGGCTCACTCAAAATTCTTTTCAATTTATTTTGTGTTCCTAGGAATGGAACCCAGAACCACATACATCTACCAGGCAAGCTAGTCTACCACTGAGCTAACTCTGAGCTCCATTTTTATTTTTAATTGAAGCCAGTGAGTTTTGCTGAGAATGAAGTTAAACATACTAATGGAAATAGGTTGCCTGAGTGACTACCCATTTCCAAATGTGGGAATTCCAACTCCAGATCAACAGGGAGAGACAACGAAGAATCTGTGCCTTAAGACACCTGACTTGCCTCCCCCATCCCTTGTGAAATGCTTCTTTCACACAGTGCAAGAGCTCCCAAGGACAATTCTCAGGGTGGTGAGGATCAGTCTCATGAGTGATCCCACTGTTAGAGGGTAGGGAATGAGATAAAAAAACATATTGCAGGAGGGAAGTAAACATCGGTGGCTTGGTTTACTTGTCTGTCAGGGAGTGGTTGTATAGGGAGCTTGGGACTGGGGTCTGACTATTTAAGTCAAGCAGACCTCAAACTCTTATGTAGCCCCAGACCAGCCTAGAACTCTCCATTCTCCTGTTCTGATTGTGTGTACCACCCACCTAACACATTCTACTGTTTTAATACAGATGGCCAGTTCACCATGTCATCGGCAGCTGTGGATATAGTTAATGCCGCACCCCTGTCCAGGTCCAAAGGCTGAGTTTAGAGGAACCAAAGAAGATGACTCGAGAGGACTAGAGGAAGGAGCTAGAAGAACAATGGAAACTGGGTAATGCTCCTGCAAAAGTGGACGAAGAAGGAAAAGATAATCAATCCACACATCCCTCAGTATATTTCTTCAGTACCATGGTACATCCATCCATCGAAAAGACCCACCTTAAGGCACCAGAGACCACAACCCAAGAAACAGAAGCAGTTTAGTTCATCTGGAAAATGGTACAAGAGGGGTGTAAAAGAGAATTCCATAACCACCAAGTACCGCAAAGGTGCCTGCGAGACTGTGGGGCCATGATGCAAAAGGAGAAGGACGGCTTCGAGAGACCCAGGCAAGTTGGCGCCAAGTCTACTGGGACTATCATGGCACCAGATGAGCATGCCCAGCCTCAGCTCACGTTTGACTGTGACAGGAAGAGAGAGCCCTGGAACAGCTACAATCCAGAACAACACATGAGAATCGTGGAAGAGTAC
The DNA here is from genome assembly GCF_024711535.1 of Dipodomys merriami. NCBI lineage: Eukaryota > Metazoa > Chordata > Mammalia > Rodentia > Heteromyidae > Dipodomys > Dipodomys merriami. The sequence goes on from NW_027202401.1 coordinate 128,075, forward strand.
ACCAAAGTTGACCTGGCAAAATGAACACTGAAAGCCCAGAAATTACAAGAAGAATTGGCCTCAGGAAAATTAGTGGAACAAGCTAATTCTCCAAAACATCAGTGGGGAGAAGAGGAACCAAATTCTCAGATGCATAAAAGATCACAACAGTGAAGATGAGGATGAAGATAAATATGCAGAGGATATTGACATGCCTGGACAGAATTTTGAGTCTAAGAGGTGAATTAGTCTGGAATCTAAGGATTCGAGAAGATATTGCAAAATATTTGAGAAATTTAGATCCAAATTCTGTCTACTATGATCCCAAAACTAGAGCGATGAGAGAAAATCCCTATGCCAATGCAGGGAAGAATCCAGATGAAGTGAGTTATGTAGGCGATAACTTCGTCAGGTACAGAGGTGATACCATTTCCATGGCTCAGACACAGTTGTCTGCCTGGGAGGCGTATGACAAGGGCTCAGAGGTGCGCCTGCAGGCAGATCCCACGAAGCTGGAGCTGTTGTATGAGTCCTTCAAAGAACAGACAGAAAGCATCCTGGAAAAGTATGGCGGCCAAGAACATCTGGATGCTCCTCCAGCTGAGTTGCTCTTAGCCCAGATGGAAGATGGAAGACTATGTGGAGTATTCACAGCATGGGACCGTCATCAAGGGGCAGGAGCGAGCCGTGGCCTGCTCCACGTATGAAGATGACATGAAGATGCACAACCACCTGCACATCTGGGGATCTTACTGGAAAGAAGGTGGCCGATGGGGATACAAATGCTGTCACTCGTTCAAGCATTCCTACTGCCCTTGGGGATACAAATGCTGTCACTCGTTCAAGCATTTCTACTGCCCTGGAGAAGCCGGGAAGGAGACTAACACTGAGGAGTGTGTGAGTGAGACTGGAGAAGAGTCGGTGAAGAAACCACAGATGCTCATGGAGATGCACCAAGAAAAGCTACAGGAAGAGAAGAAAAAGCACCGGAAGAGCGATGACAATGATGATGAAGAGAAGAAACAGGAGAAACTGAAAAAGGCACTGAATGCCAAGAAGGCCCGCCTGCTCCATGTCAAGGAGATCTTGCAGATGGACGAGAGAAAGCGGCCATACAACCGTGTATAGGAAACTCAAGGAAATGGAGGCCTACAGAATCAAATGTCAGGCTGGATGACCCGATGGCCTCTTTCCTGGGCCAGCAGTAACTGTCCAGGGTACAGTCCAGCATGCACCACAACCTCCTGTTCATCATAGATGAAAAACCATGACCTGTCCTTGAGGCCTGACTTCAATAAAGCTTTCAGAAGTCTCAAAAATTTAGGAGATCAACACAGGCATCTAAGCCTGGGGAAGATAGCCTATAGCCACTGCTTTCAAACTGCATCTTCATCACCAGAGCAATCATCTAGAGTTCCATCCTTTACCTTCTTCCCCATGTTCTTTTGTTCTCTGGATCTCTGCAAACAATAAGTTGACCCAAATCAGATGATTCTACCCCTAGAGCATTGTCACTGGGGTTCCCACCCCCTGATAAGATGCTTGGCTAGTGAGAACTCCAGACCTGTTCTGAACCTGGGCGCATGGCCATGTTCTCAGCACAGGTTGTCTCTCCCTCTCTGTAAGCAGTATGCTCCTTAGGTGACAAACTCTTGAGCCAGAGATCTGGGTCCATGGGTTACTGCTGTGCAGCTTCTAGCTAGCTCTTCTAATGTTCAGGTCCTTCAGGAAGCTTTGACAATATCTGACAGTTAACTGCCAGGAGCAAATGTTTGACCAGGAAGCTTGGTAACATTTGTAATCTCTGCTCTTAACAGGCTTCTTAGACTTCACCAAGAAATTTCACTTTCTTGGGATTTTTCAGTTTCAGGACTTCACCTCTGACTTCCTATCTGGCAGGATTGGAGTATTAGAAGTGGGGGGCATGCAGGATTTTAAAAGGCCATCCTTTAAAACAACAAAAAACCCTTCAATGACAGGTCTTATTCCTAGTCACCTGTCCAGGGGTAAAGGGTATTGCTTTCTTGGTGGATGAGTGGGGTGTGGGGGAGGGTACAGAACTCGAGGAGAAAAGTGCAGCAGTAGAGCTGATGAAAGTGAATTCTACAACTCATGGGTGAAGATGGGAGGGAGGAACTTGGAGAGCAAGAGGGAACAGAAGACACTGTATGGAAGGAAAGGTACTCGTTACCTGATTCGTGTAACTGTCACCCCTCTGTACATCCCCTCTATAGTGCAAATTAATATGTATATAATATAAAATACTCAGGGGCATTACACTTGTTTATAAGTCAATATGAACTGGGGGACTCTGTAGTCCTCCCCTCTCCTGACTTTTGATATCTAAGCTATACGTATAAATTTCTCCCTAAAAGGTTGAGCCCAGAGGAAATCTTCCCAGTCCTGGAGCTCCATGTGTCAAAAGAGGAACATGAAATACCTCTCCCTTTCTTCCAGAGATCAGGACCTGCCCTGGGGGGAGAGGAGCAGGCCCAGTGTTGGAGGGATGGTGACAAATGATTTAGAGGCCAAAAACATCCCAAAAGATGGTCTTTCTCTTTTGGTCCTGCTTTTTAAATTAAGGGCTCCTAATAGGACCCCCCTGACCTCCCCATTTCTTCCTCAAAGGACATGGTGGGAGTTACTTTCTCTACTAGGGCATTTTTCATTTAAAATGTCCACGATTCCAACATTAATAAAACTCATTTCTTTCTCCCTGAGACTTGGGCGTTTGACCTTCATATTTGAACTCTCTGGGCAGGTCTCAGCCCAATTGTGGACGAGATTTTAGCCTTCTCGTTTTCACGTCACATACACCTTCTAGGCCCCTCTGAATAATTCCTCCAAACTTTGATCCTCCCAGTTCTGTCATCTTTGCAACTGTTAGTAACAAAAATGCAGCTTAATGATTCCATGCTTTAGGGAATTGTCAAAATTTTAACCCTGCATATTTTCTCACCTGATTTTTTTTTCTTTTTCGCCTGAACTTCTGCCTCCTTCATTGCTGCCATACATCAAAGGCCTAGGCTAGGTTTGGGGGATCAGAAATGGATTCCCCAATCCCTTTCATGTTCATACGCTTCCTGTCTGTGGGTCGAACCCCAGGATCTGGTGGGTTCTCTTTTCTACCCAGTCACAGCTGCTCTCCTAATTATAGCTCTCTCTCTTCCCTGGAGAATAAGGTTACAAAGATGGACATGACTTCTGACCAGGTATAGATTTGTGGGCCTTCAAACTGATCAAAGTTCACAACCGCATCTGGGTCTCCTCAAAGGGGCTTTAATTCTCTTGGAAACTTGGGTTTTGTTGATACCCTGGGGGCTAGCACAGAAGTTCAAGTCACCATCTCCGTTCAGATCTTCATAAGAGGGTAGAGGGTTTATGGTTGTACTCTGGGAGCGAAGGAAGTAGGAAATTCTGAACATCGTTCTAACCTTGTAGCAGCTCCATTTTTTGAGCCTCAAGAATGATGAACTTCAAACTGAAGGTGGAGCTGAAGCTGACAGGTGTTACCTGGGGGTTCAGGAAGGAGTTGATGCAGATCCTATGGAGGTTCCTGCTGCAATCTCCATCTGGAACTGGGGGACACTGGAAAGCAACGGTTTGAGGATTGTGCAGAGGAGGCATGTAGGAAAGAGGATCCCGCTCTGACATCTCTAGATTATAAGGGGGAGGTAAGCAGGGAAGGAATCCCACTTGGAGGATGTCTCCTCTGGTTTAGTTTTATCTTTTTCCTAATTTTCAAGGAACAAGGGGTCCCTATTTCCAACAGGATGTATTCAATCTTTTCCTTGTTCACACACGTAAGCAACTGGAAGAACCCAGTCTTAATCTGATCCAGTTTTGGGCCAAAAAGCAGCCTGCTGAGTAAGAGGTTCCCAGGTCCAGGTGAAGCTGCAAATATTCAATCATTTGCTGCATCATTTTCTCTTTGGTTTGAGTATCAAACCAATATTTTAACGTCCATTTTAAAGGACTGTCCAGTGGGATCTCACTCATTTCGTGTACCTCAGAAGCTGCGCTATTTAGAATGTTCCCCTTAAGACTATACTTTCAGGGATCATTTCTATAGTTTGTTACTAGAATGTAACAAACTTGGTTTGGTTTACCAAGCTAGTGAGAGTACCCTGTAGATGCTCAGCCTTCAAATTCTGGAGACGTCCTGCAAACTACTCCATGTGCTTTGTCGGTCTCCAAGCAATTCCCTTTTGGGGTGAAAGCTAGTTGAACGTACCTACGTAGCAGTACAAACCTGTACCTGTGAGTAGGTGCAGGAAATCTGTCTGTAGTCACCTGCATGCCTCCAGCACTGTGGATCAAGACTTGACCCTTGGATTTCACGTCCAAATGTACCTGTCACTGGACACCCCCGGTTCCCTGCAACAAGGCAGAGGGATACTCTCTCCCCCAGGAGAAAGGGCTTCTGGGCACCTCTCCCAGATGGAGAGATCCTGGACAAGGCTCCACATTGTTAGAGTTGTGTACTCTTAAACAGAGTCACAACTGAAGACATGAGAGCAAAGATCTCAGCAAGGCAAAATTTATTTCTGCGCAGAACGATGTACTGTTCACTGAAATCCTGGCAAGCAAGCACACAGCAGGTGGGCTGGTCCCTTTCTGTCTCTCATACAGAAGGTGTGCCCAGGTGCATGATCTGCTCAGTACTGGCTAGTTTGAAGAAGGTAATTTTTTCGGATGGTGGTTTAATGTAACAGGACTAGGATGTCTTAACAAGAATAGGAATAAGGCATAACTAAAATTTAATGAGCTTGTAACAGGATGTCTTAGTAGAAGCCAAATAGGATGTAACTAAAACTTAATGAGCTTGTAACAGGGTTTCTTAACAGAAGCAGAATAGGATGTAAGTAAAATTAACAAGAGCCAAGCCACTTGGCCAAAGTAGAAGCTTTCAGAAAACAGTTCTCACAGAATTGATAGGAAAGTGGTACACTTTGACTTACTTTCATAGAAAAAACTTTTCTTGCACTACCTAGTAGGCATCAAGCCCTGAGTTTAAACCTTAGTACCACCAGAAAATTCACTTTAAAAACAAGGAGGGTGAATAAGATTTTAAAACTTTTAAACCAAAGACCTGTAAACAAGCTCCGGCTCCATAGCCCCCATGCTGTCTTCAGTGTTCTATTGTGCACCCGGCCATCAAGCTTCAGATGTCTGAGATCTCCGTGAAGGCCCAGCAATTCCATTGTTGGATTCTAATATATCCTTTCCAGCCCTGTTTGGCCTCAGGTTTTTGTAGTATCTGGTTTTTTGTGAAATCTTCGGGAATCCAGTTTATACGAAGATGTATACATTTGTGGACACTTGAAAGACTCCCAAACAGCTGTTCACAGGCTTTCGTCATAGATTCTTAAGTGACCTTCACTCCAGTCCTTCAATATCTTTGTGTTAGATATGGCATAACACTTGTATGACTTGATTAGAACAATGGCTCTGAAAATGCTGGTACTTAATATTTCCAGTGTACCATATCTCGTGCGCGTTGTGTGCAACTATGACCCCAATCTCTACTGAATCAATGTGTCCTGTGAGATATCTGAATGGCTCCATTCTTGGAGAGTATGCCAACAAGAGCCACTAGTACTGCCCAGGGGCAAATTCCTAAACGTTTCTTAACAATTGTGCGTGAGTTAGAACTGCCCTGGTCCTCTGAGTGGAATGGAAAAGAAGGCATCTGACCGTGGGTCTCCACACCACATCTGAAGTCTTGACTGCTCTGTTCTAGTGAAGATGGTTTTATTCAAGTTTTCAGTCATTGAACCTTATGCTTCCAGGTTCTCTACAGGCCAGAAAGGCAGAGAGCTGTTGAAGAAAGAACTCTTGATAATGTGAAGCTTCTTGAAGCTGGTACTAACATGCACCAACTTCGCTCACTTCATCTCCAAAATGTGATTTTTGATTCTCTGTCTTGGCCAAGGGGTTGTAGTTTCAGATTTTGCTTGGCACTCTCCACTATCATAACATTCATTAAGCCCAAGAATGCAGTGTGTAGACGACTATGATTCTATGTAGGTACTAACATGTACAAGGACTGGAGGAATTACCTATGGGAAGGGCTTAGGTCCATTGAATCATGCTTGGACCATTTTTAACTTGAATCTGTAGGTCACACTAACCATGTTCAGGTTTCTGGTCTCCAGGCATTGAAGTCCTTGTGGACCTTGTATCTAATAAAGTTGATACAATGACTGGGTTTCCTTGAACCATGCCTGCCGCCCTCCAGCCGCAGCACGGAGAGAAGGCTGAAGGCACAACTTTATTCCAGCAAATGCCTCAGCTACATACACTTTCTATATTTGTCAGATGCTGGCATCACATTGTTCCAGGACCCACTGCACCAACAAGTGTGGACAGTCCGCATCCTTCCTCATTCTATTTCAAATGATCTTTGTCTACCATACTCTCTCAGATAAATCCCCAGGCCCAAAGTGGAGAAAAATGCTTTCTCAAATAAAAGGGCAAGTACTTGCAGCCCAGAGGGTTGGAGTCAATGGCCTGGAGCCTTTGCTCACACATTGCCAGCTCCTGGCACTTCAGGGTCTACAACACATACCTAACAAGGGTTCTCTGAAAAGCAGATAGATCCTTGGTGGAGTGTGAAAGCACCCACCATCCTGGGTACCTGGACCACTGATCAGTCCATTGTCTGGGTTTAAATGAGTTTGAGAATTTTGGGAGGAAGAAAATTTGAGACTACTGCCATGGGGCCTTTTGCTCAACCATTGTTTCTCTCTTGATCAGAGAAAATAGGAAACAGCTTTTATCTAAGATTCTCTATTCTTCCCCAGGGATGTCAGGCTCAATTATTCACCCTTGACTCACTGTGGAAGATTCCATCATTATCCTTCCAACTGATTTAGACTTTTATAGATTTCTGAAGGCTTAAGTGATACTTGCTGGCACTGATCTTGAGTCTCTCTCTCTTCCCACCCTTCTCCCTTTAAGAGTATGAAAAGTAGCTTGAATTTTAAACTTCAAGTTCAACTTTTGGACTTTGTAATGTCTGGGTCACATGTATAAACTGTTTCCAGTTATCCCAAAGAAAGGGATAGTTTAGTCCTTCCACACCTCACATGTGGCGGTGGTGGACTGTAAGCCTCTGGGACTTCCTTCCTTGACACCCTCCATGTTAGACCCAGCACAATCACCTCTGAGCCACTAAGGTGGTCTCTATAGGTGGAGACTCCTAAAATGTATGTCTTGCACCAAGAGCCCCAGCAAAGGACAGCACTGAGCTTGTGGGAAAGGTGAGGTTCCTTTTAGAGATACTTCACACATTGCCTTGATTAAAGGCACGTGTGTGTCCTCACACAGAACATAGTTCTGCCGGTCTTCAGGCCTTGTACAACCTATGCATTCTCCGGTCTTTTTCCCTTTGCCATGACAACTCCAAAAGATGGGAGAATGAGATGCTCAATGCTGAGCAAAGTTACAAGAGCAACCATTACTGTGTGGTTGCCGTACCTGACCACCTTGGCCAGAGATGCATATGATGTGCTGAAAGAGTGTGAAGTTGAATAATCTCTGCAGCTTCAAATGAGAACTCTTGAAATCCAGTCCTAGAAGAGGTCTCTGGGGTCCTGTTGCTACTTTCTTATGTTTTTATAGGATACAATTTCTTTCCACTTTAATTCATGCCTAGTGCTAGGATTTAATCCCTCGTTATCCTCCTGGTATCCAGGAAAAAGAAACTTCCAGGTTAGAAGTTTTTGCACTGTCCTTCTGCATAGGGAAGGAGATCACCCCTGCAACTGGAGGTTTGGGGCTGTCCGACAAACTAGAATCTTTAAGGGAGCTCATCTAGGTATTTCTATCCTGTGGTTCTTCTCTGCTTTTTCCAGCCAGGGTTGACACAGAAGCAAACCAGCCTTGATGAGCCTGCCTGCCATTAGTCAAATACTTGGGTAGTTGGAACTTCAGTCAATGGTAGTATGGCCTCCTAAAGTGGGCAGGGGAGGTAGGCGGGTTCAAGGGCTTGAGGAACACATACAATCCTTAGACACAGTATGAAGTATTTCTCCTGGCTTAAAGACAATGAGGAACCCCAAAGGCCCACAATAACCTAGGAAGAGTCCTGTGAGGAAGAACTATCTTGAGAATGGTACGTGTAGCAGTAGAGATGAGACCAGGAGACTCTATAAGCCAGATGGAAGAAGATATGATTTCAGACAGAATGTCTCTCGTGGCCCTTGACTGCAAAAACAAAGACTGCATTGCTGACCTACTTCCCTAGAGATACTATCTACTAGTTTGGATAGGAGCATGGCCATGCATGGCTTGAAGGTTCTAGAAGGGAGAGGCTATGTCCTTAAGATTGTAAGTAGTGTCTCAAACTGTCTTAATTCCTGGCTCACAGAAAAGGCAACCACCATGCCACAGTCCAGCCGCAGCATGAACAAGGGCTCCCGAGGGGCAAGGGGGTTGATGAAGGAGGTAGAGAAGGAGGCTAAAGGCACAACTGTTTATTTCAGCAAAAGCCTCGGCTATATACACTTTCTATTTGTCAGATGCTGGCATCACATTGTCCCAGGACCCACCGTGCCAACAAGTGCAGATAGTACATAGCCTTTCTCATTCTATCTCAAACAATCTTTGTCTGCCATACTCCCTCAGAGAAGCCCTCAGGCCCAGAGCTGAGAAAAATGCTTCCTCAAATAAAAGGGCAAGTACTTGCAGCCCAGAGGGCTGGAGTCAATGGCTGGGAGCCTTTGCTCACAGTTCCTGCCACCTTGGGTCTACAACATTTCCCCCCTTTATTTTTTAAATTGAGCAAGTATCTGTCAGCCTGGACCTGGGCAAAGCAGTGGATCATAACATCTCAGGAAGAATAGCACAAACAGAACAATGCTCAAATACCAAAAGGAGTGCTGTAACAAATGTCCTGGGTTGAATCCTTGCAGGGAATGAAGAACTGATGCAGCCAAGTCTTTAGGGTCTGCTACGTTTAGGGTGGAGTGGCCAGTATCAAATATCTTTCCCTGAAGCTGTATAATAGCAAAGCTCAAATTATCATGGGACCAGATTCCTTGAATATGACCATGGGTATGGGTCCAAGTCACACTTCCATCCTATTTAAGAGGGGTAACACAATGGACAGATCAGCACGACATGTCATTTTTAACTGAGTCTTTCGCAGTTTTACCTGATTATTAACATACATCATGGCTGTTTCCGAAGCATTTCAACGTTTCACAATCTGTTTATCCCCTAGCACTTTGGGTCCCAAGGGCATTAGAAACATTTTGAGCCAAAGCATTACATGTTCTGCTGTGTATGTATGGTTTGGGTGAGGGCCACAGCAGAGCAGTAGCACTGGCAAGGAGAGTTATGGTAACAATGTTTTTCTTCTGAGGAGTCCAGATCTGCTTCTGCAGATGCTGAAGTGGGACCCCCTGAAGGGCAGCAGCCAATCATTCCCTGCACATAAGAGGGCCCAATGTCAGCACAAAGGCAATCCTACAAGGCCTTGTTAGGCCCTGTTTTCTTCCAGGGCCTAACTGCTGCCGGAAACACAGCAATTTTAAAAGCTAGTTGTCGGACCAGGATTGTGCCAGCTTTACCATCAACTACAATGTGGCTAACGGCTTTAAGAAGGTGGGAAACATTCTTGAAACATCAGGCCCCTGTCTGGTCTTAGACAACAACTCAGTCCTAGGAAGTAGGGAGCTTTTTCCAGGCCTTGGTTGTACATACATTAATCTGCCCATAAGCAACTTCAGAGTAATAGATCTGCTGCTGAATATCAGAGTATTCACCCATACTCACCAGCATGTCATAAGTTGTCGCTACCGCCTCGTCCACCAAGGAAGATACGACACCGAACTCCTCTCTGCAGTTTATTCAGGACCTTTTAGTAATCTTCTGACCCCAACCCCGGGGAGAATTCCCCACAGCCTTAAGTACCCGCTGGGTAGCCAACCCTGATACGCCACGTGGGAACCACCAATAGGTTCAGGTGCGCGAAAGCAAGCCAGATTCTTTGCCTTAGCCATATAAGGAGTTGTTTACCACAGAGAGCACTCGCCAATGGGAAGGCAGAGGGCGGAAGCCGGCGCCATCTTCCAGGTGCGGCCTCTTGAAGCTCCCTACAATAAGTTACAGGGATGTTGGTGCAGTTATTTTGCCACCCGATCGACCTTTCCATCCATTGTGCCTTCCATCATAGGTAATCCCCCCCCCCCATTGAGGCAGGCCTGAGCAATTTTCTTCCAGTCCCCTGGGCAGAATGCCTGATGGGCCAAATGATCAACCGGGGATGAAGTAAAGGGAGCAGTTGCCCCATATTGAGCAGTAGAAACCTTGATTTCTTTTAATTCCTTAAAATTTAGAATACCATACTGACGATTGCCTCTGTCTTATAAGACAGGAAAAAGTAGAAGTCTCCAGAATCCTCACCCTGGACTGCAGACAGAGGTGGTGGAGTCTGAATTGAGAGCAGGTGGTAATTACCTTCCCTTTTTATCACAGAGAAGGTAGCTCTCACAGGGCCGGGCATAGGGTAGGGCTGCTGCCCTAGAGGGTCTTTGTCTTTTTTACAGAGTGTTGAAAACCTGACAGACTTTTAAGGTTTCTAACGCTCCCACACTCAGACTTGACAGTCCTCTCCCTTCACATCTGATGTACAAAGGAGGGTCTATTTTTTCCTCAGACAAGGATTTTATAGTAACAATTTCAATCTGGTGATTGGGGTCAAGACTCTCTCGAATCATATTCCAACTAGAGAATGTCTGATAACTGGAATAAATGACCATATATAATCTACTTTCTGGGAGGAACAATTGGAACAGGCCTGAGTATAGTCAGGCCGTAGCCTTCAGGAATGCCGCTTCCTCGCACCTGGTTGTTTTTGAGATTAGAGACTGGCTTGAGGATCAAGAGTTATTTCTAGAGCTTGACAAGTAAACGGGCCTCTTTTACTGGAAATGACACCATTGGTGGGCACTAGGGAAAAGCTGCTGGAGAAAGGCTGAGCGTATGGTGTTGTATCCATAAGTTCTCTCTGACCTCCTCATTTAGTAGCATCCCCTTGTCGGCAGGGATAAACTCCCATTGCTCACTATGTCTAACAGGTTAATCTCCTTGGTGTCCTAGACACATTACTTGCTATTTATGATTAATGGTGCATTTATAAAGATGATGCCAAGTGTCATGTGCCCTAAACATTAACCCCTGCCAATTGAAAGAGACGACAATGCGATGGTTTGTTACAAATAAACCAACAGCTGAACAATTCCAGTACAATAGGGAGATTGGGGTCAGGCTAATTAGTTCAATAGAAGGAATTTAGGCGATAGGCTCCCAAGCTTTCAAGAGCTGGATGTCAACCAGGAAATACTGAAGAAATCCATATAAATGGTGGAAGCTACTTCCATGTAGTAGCACTGTGCCTTCTTCAGAAGAGGTCTCCCAGAGGTGGGCATGGGGAGACCATGGCCCTTTCAGAGTGTACCTGCAGGAACCTGGAAGGGAATGTCAGAAGGGAAATAGCCCCTGTAGCAGACTGCTTGGGTGGGGGGAAGGGCGCGTGGTTCTAACTTCTTTCCCTCAGCCTCCAGTTCTGCATGCTTCCCACTTGCCAAATCTAGCCGAGAAGCCAGACCCAGAGCCCAGAAGATGGAGGTCACTCCAAAGTTCCTCTGCCTTACATCTTGTAGCATGTTGGTGACTTTTATCTGGACTGTGTGTGAGGTACCACAGGGCTAGTACAGCACCCTAACCTCTTAGGTAAGCCTTCTCTTGATCTGGACGACCTCCAGTGTTTCTCAGAGAAGCATGCTCTAGCCTTTTCTCCTGCTTCATTCATGAAAATGGACATAAGAATTTTATCACAAGGCAGTATGATTCAGTGGGTTAACATGGGTATGAAACACCAGCGAGCAGGTAGTTATGAAAAGGTATTGAAAAGAGGGTCCCATAATAAACAAGAACCCAGTGGACTGCTAAATTCTCATTGTTTGATGTTGGCAAGAGGCCGAAATCCAGTTGGCTTTGGCTACTTATGGGGGAACTGAGTAATTTAGATTTGGGAGGCAGCACCAAGAGTCCTTGAAGGTGAAGAGCACATGTATATGTTTTGATAACTAGCACAAACACGGGGCTGTGTGGGACACATTGGTAGAAGTGGTCCCAGAGTGTGAGGATGATGGCTGGACTTGGGACAAAGAGCAGAAGGAAGCATTGTAAAAGTGCTAGAGAAAAGTAAATTCAGTGACAGACTGATCAGAAGCCAAGCAGTGGACCCAGATCTCACACATTCTGGGCCTCAAGCATTGGGACTACTGGGTTTTTATGAGACTACCGTTTTTTTTAAGGGGTCAAGTTACAAAAGCTGTGCCAGCTAAGTGGGTCTATGGAGGTCGCACCATGAGGAGGAGAGACATGTATAAAGAGGAGGGGGGATGAAAGAAGTTTCTAGTGAGAAGGGGCAGGAACAGCTGGATATCTTTAACCTTTCGTTGTCTGGGACATGCTAACCTTGGCTTGTGTCAGGTAATCTTCTGTTTCCTCCTGCATTTACTATGGGTAGGGAGGCTGATTGTGTGTGTTCATGTCTGTTTCTTCACTGTGACGTATTTATGAACTCCATTTGTGGTCCAAAGTTTACTGACTGGATTACACTGACTTTATCCAAACCTCACTTTTCCATCACCCTGTAACTAAATGACTTCGGTTCATATAGTGATTGATTTTTTAAAACTTAAAAAAGCAACAGTTCTGTGCTCATGTCTTGAATGTGACATTGGAGGAATGTCAATCCCACAGTGGTGGCTCCTACCCTTTAAATCTGAAGCTAGTTTTGTGACTTGGTTTGGGCAATAGATTGTAGCAGAAAGGAAATAACTGTTTCCAAACCTGGGTCTTTGCACACCTTTCCTTACTTTTTTTTCTCCTCCTAATCCCTCTCATGAGGAAGAGCCTAAGCTACGGGGAGTCTCCTGGTAATCATATCTCGAGGACCTGTCCTTGTGAGGGCCTTTCTCTATCAGCCAATTGGGTGAGTTGACTTTGAAATGAGCATGCTCACTGAGGACAAGGAAAGCAGCCTGCCAGCTGTGTCCACAAGACAAGTCTGATTCCCTTCAAAGATGATCTGACTTGATAAATGCAATGACTGTCTCAAGTTCCACCCCTTCCTGCTCCTTCTACATAGGATAATACAAAAAGAAAAAGATGTGAGTTCTCCAAAATAGTTCTTCAAGCAGAGTCCTTCAGATCTTCATTAATATGCAAGTACTTTGCTAAACCTTTAAATAGTGGGCAGAGGTGCCAGCCCGAGGAGCCAATACAAAATCATAAGCTTACCCTATGCCCAGATGCTTAGAGAAAGTGGGCTTTTGTTACTTAAAGGACATGTCCTTGATCTCCAGCAAAACTTTTTCCAATATTCATGAAAGGATTCCTAATGGCCAGTTTGTGCTAAATGCCTGTACTCGTCACTTGAAGGTAGAGTAGGCCCAATGCCTCTTGATCATCCTTCTCTCAGAAATGATGATTGGTTACTAGCTTTGCAGAAGAATCTAATTTTTATTAGATAATATTCAACAAGGCCTTGAGTAGATGGCTTGCAGTAGATGGCCTTGTCATCTTCTGTGATGTCTGACACTCTATGGTACAAGATGAGAGTGAGACATGACCAAAACATTCCCAGTGTGGAATGGGCTTAGCTCCTGTGCATATGACCTAGTCAACACTGAACATACTTGCTTATTTATGACTCTGGTGAGTGAGTGCCATGATCAGGTTGTCTTGCTGCCCCCAAATTGCTATTCTGACTTCCTACAAGGTGGTTTCCTTTTGATGTGCTATAGATGGCCCTTCAGAATTCAATTGAATTGACCGAACATGCTTGAAAGACTTTCAGATCTCCACTCAAATGTTGGGACTCACCTGATGAAATGAAATTGATGGGGGAAAAAAATCCTAGCATTCTTGGCAACCTATTCCTATTTCCTGCTCAATTTTTTTGGGGGGGAGCTGGTGAAGGGAATTATAACTGAAAGAGGTCAATATTCTAGGCTCTGGGGGTCCTGCTTATTTTTAGTGACCGTCACTAATAATTGTGGAATAGTAAGAAGCTTTTTGTTCACAGTGGCTGGAGGTGATCACGATGCCCGTGTTCATATATTTTGATACATGCTATGAGCTAGGTTCTGCTAAAGCCCTCTGGGTCTCAAGTCAGTTAGTGGTGTGGTGGGGTAGAGTAGACTCATAGCATCTTTAGGTTCATGGTTCTAAAGAGACACCCACTGAGGAAAATTGGTAAATGCCCTAGATGTATAGAATGGAGTACTAGATTGTTTCCCACACTGATGACTAGCTTCGGCTAAAGATCTGTCCTGTAAAACTTTCACTGAAGCCCTTTTGGGCTTTAGGAGATGATCACAAACTTTTACCTTGTTTGTAAGGACTTTGGGCTTTGTCAGAGGCATGTTTTCACACAAAGGCCTGAAATCCTCAGCAGACTCTAGTGGTTTAAATGTAATGGATAATGCATAACTGCCAAAGAACTTCTCAGTATGAACTGAGCTGTATAATACACCCAATGGTCATTAAAAATTTGCTTCTGAAACTTTAAAGTAATTTTTCCATCCTTAGTCAAAGCCATTTGTAATGTGTAAAAGGCATACTTGGTATACTTAAAGCTTAAGCTAGACAAAAGCTAGATACTTTGGATTTTGCAAAGCTCCAATAGAGTCCTAGGACTCCTGGGCATACCCAGGAGGGTGTGTATATATGGGGGAAACCACAAAGCACCCCTAAACTCTAACCTCTGGCTGGCATCAAGACTCAGCATAGAAAATAAAGGCTCAGGCAGTGTTCAACTGCACAGCTAGCGTTGAAAGATGGCCCTTGTAGAGTCAGACAGCCCCTCAGTAAGTACTAGAAGTTTTATTGATTGCAGCCATTTAAGGAAACGTGTCCTATCTGCAGCTAACCATTTAGCTAACTGAACAGACTTCAGTGGTCATATAAAACCAGCAAGCACTTTACAGAACTCAGCTCCCAATCAAATGACAAGTCCTGGGAAGAATCCTGCTTCTAGACTGACCGTATTATTATTTAATTTCCAGCTTAAAACATGTGAAGACAGCAATTAAGAAATCAAGACAACCTAGGTTTTAGAATCACCAATAGTGATTGTGAATCATCAACTTAAATTCTTGTCCAAGAAATTATGCTCCACCAAAATCCTAAATGGGAAAGGTGTCTTGATTAATAGAAAATATTAAAGATGATTTTTACAGAACTTCAATTTAATAAAAAATAAACTTCAGCAGAGAGGTAACAGCAGAAGGAGGAAGAATCTGTAAACTTAAAGACAAATGAATTGAAGATGAGATTATAGATTTTAAAATCTTCTTGATAAAGTCTGAGGCAGGAGGTTTACAAGTTCAAAGCTAGCTTTGAAATCTATTCCAGGACCTTCTCAAAAAGAAAATGGTTTCACGGCCATTTGATTTTGTACTGAAAATCCTTAATTTGTATAGTTTTTGAAAGGGTAAATGTTATGGTATGTGTGTTATATGTCAATAAAAAGAAAACAATAACAGAACATGGACCCTACAAAGTGTAAGTAAAAAGGGTAATCTTTCACTGCATGAGAGATGTAAGAATTAAGTAAAGCTGTTCTAGTATATTTGCATCCCGTGCTAGTAAGTACACTGCTGGGCCCCACTCATTTTGTGGGTGTTGGCCTAAGTTGATAGAATGCTTGCTTGACAGTCCAGCGGTATCAACCATTAACAGTTTCTAGTAATTTTCTAGCAGTTGAGACTAAAAGCCATCTTGTAGACTAAAACTATTTTTAAGAAGAAGTGCTGAGATACTGAGTGTTTAACCCCAGTTTTTATTAAATAAACCATAGCAGAGACATTAGGTAGAATATCTACCATCTAAGTAACTATAAAAATTTTGAAAGCAGAGATAAAATCAAAGTGGAATAGCACCAAATACACCTAATTTGCTACACACTTTCACAGAACTTTCCAATGAAGAAAGGAAAGCGAGATGTTAGCATAATATAGCTACATGGTATTACTAACATCACAACCTGCTCTGCTACTGTCAGACTGACTTCTATTATGTCTAAATCATATCTAAAATACTGATGTAAAAGGTCCTGGAGGAACTTGGATTATGCACTTGTTCTTATATAGTGCAGAGACTCTCAGGCAAGCTATGTTTTTTCTAGAATGATCGGGCAGTGAGTTTAAAAATGTCACAATGCCTTGGACAATTTTCACCATGAAATGGCTTTTTGGAAAAGCAGGTTTTGCAGATGGCAAAATGGGTCCCTATTGTGGTGGCTATAACGCCAGAATCGGAGACAAAGGAATTCGGTGAAGAGGCATTTTGAGCCTAGCATGTTCCTGCTCTCCCTGCAGGTGGGGAAAGACCTGATGTGGAAGCTGCAGATAAGATGTGGTCCCATTACAGCTGTTTCATTAACAAGTGGGCTGAGGTCTTAAGTTGCCGGCAGGCAGGTGTTCTGGGGAAATGATGGAGGGATGCACTTGCTCAACTGAGTCCATGTAGGAGTCAAAGTGGGTACTAAGTAAAACCTGTCTCCTTTGCCTTTGAACCAGGCTGTCCTGTGTGAGAATGAGAATGTTATTTGATGGGAGCTCTGGTGTCATTGTTTTTAAAGGCAGCTAGAAATGCCACTAACAATCTGAATTTCAGTGGCTGAAAGACTGTTTGAACATCAGGCTTCCTGCCATGAACTGACATGTGTATCTCCCACCCGTTTGAAACCCTCTCCTTGTCCGTTACATAGTTTGTATATCAAATGACAACTTTATTTGTGTCATTGGGACACATTGGTGTCCCTAACCAATTGTACTCCTATCCTCCTCCACTTGAGGATTATAAAACTCCAAACGGTTTTCTGGAGGTAGAATAGTGGCAGCTGGGGATTTCAGTTGTGTTTCTTTCTCAGGGGCCCATAATGGGAAGGGCTTCCCACTGGAAGGTAGGCCAAATGTCTCAAATCTTGTACCATTTATATTTGCTGTAGGAAGACATCTGTGCACTTGAAATGTGGTCACTGAAGTAATAGCTTGCGATGTTCTCCACAGACCTTCACTTGTTCTGGGATTCTGGAGTTTTAACTTTTTCCTACAGCTGCTAGATTCAAAAGATAAAAGAGCCTCCCAGCCTGTCTAACTGCTCTCCAATGGAACTCTTAAATTTCTTTCTCCAACTTGGGACCAAATGCCATTTTAAGAAAATAAAGATGGCACCTAATAATAGCTGAGCAACTCAAACCACACACAATTCTGTTTATAGGGATCCTGCCTTTAACAGTATGGGGGTAAAGAGGTCAGACTCAGGACCTTATTAACAAAATTGTGATCATGCATCAAGTGAAGGCAATTTCCAGCTGAAATTACAAACTATTGAAGGCATTACCTAGCCATGTGTGTATTATAGTATTATAGGGCAGAACCAGACACGATAAGGAGGGTTAATAACCTCATAATCACCTTGATTTGTCCTTTTGAATAAATGAACAAGATCTTATCAACCTACAGGTCCCAGCCTGGATCTAAAGAGAGGTCAGCAGTGTCTTCCTATGACTGAGTTATTCTAGAGTGACAAATCCAGGGTTTTATTCCTACAAGCTTCAAGAAGTGGGTAGTTAACAGCACATCACATAGGCCCTTCCACTCTTCAGCCAGCTGCTCATCAGATCCTTGGTTTCTAGGTTTTGAGTAAGACACCATCTCTGGGGTAGGAGGGAGTGAAGAAGCCCCAATGTTGTAAGCGCAAACCCAGAGAGAACACATGATGGAGAGCTGGTTGGTGCCTCCTTCAGTTGTTGTAGACAGATTTAATCCTAGTTCTGTTTCCTAATTTAAAGGTGAGTCCACCAACCATAATACTGGAAAGTCTCCTGAAGGGGCTGACTTTGAGGGGCTCACCCTCCATCAAAGCAGAACGATAGGCTAGACTTTAATTCCACTTTAAATGGGTCTCTTGACAAAGATTAGCTATCTTGGAAGCATTGTTTCTAGGGTCAGTGGCTCAAGTTTCAGTGCCTGAGCAGTGTGGCATGTGAGCTGAGCAGCACGGTCTATGCCTGGTGTTCGATTCTAGTCAAAGATGGTTGTCTAATAGAACTCAAAGTTATCATACTGTCTTACAATTGGAATTTTGTCAAAGGTCAGGCAAATGGAATGAAATTCCTTACATAGAGAGATTCATGCTATTCTCTAAGAACTTCTAATGGGAGTTAAATTGACGGCCCAGAGAAGCAGGCTAATCCCTTTCCCAGACATTAAAACACAGGGGAAAGAGGGGAAATGTAGACATTAATCTTTTAGTCCCTCTTAATATGGGGTGACAGGGCATCCCCAGGAGCAGCCAACAAGTAAGAATGAGGAGCCCTCTGGGGGCGGGTACATCTAGATTTGGAATTAAGCAATGATTCTGCCCCTGTGGGCTGGGTGATAGAGCCAAGGGCAGGATGTACCCAAGCAGGCCCAGCCCAGCAGGGAATGATGGCCAAGGTACTATTACTGGAAAGCTGAAGGGCAAAGACCTCAGACAATGTTGTAGTACTGGAAATCTTTTGGTGCACAGAGAGGTCTACAGGTTCTTCCTCAGCTGATGAGACTGCCGGTAGCTATGACTCCAGGACTATAAGGCGATAATGTGTCTGTCAAATGGGAGAGGTGCTTCCAGGAGCTGCCTGGGAAAGGGGTGACCCTGGCTGCTGTGGCCAGAATAAGTAGCATCTCTGAAGACTGAAGGTTCCATAGCCTTGGGCTGAGGTCTACATGCAATGTTGCCCAGATTCCAGATACTGCACGCAGGCAGAAGACAGAAGGCCTGCCCATCTCCTAGCTGTCTCCCAGAGTCTCAGGAGCCATGTACACAAAGTTTGTGCAGACTCAACACAAAGATTTACCTACACCCAAAAGGAACAATTCAAAGGCCTGACAGGTGGAAGGAACTGAAGCCAGGCTGCCATGTAACTGAAGAGTCTGAAGAAAGGTCAGTGCGGTGGAAGCAAGGAGGAATGAAACCTCCAACATGTTACAGGATGAGGGAGGCATCACCCATGTAGGGCACAGCCAACTTCCTCTTTAGCTGTACACGGAGCTCATGCCCACAGCAGAGTTCTCTATCTAGCAGCTGTCTGAGCTAGTGCAGGATGCCCAGGCCATTGTCGGCTATCTGGGAGGCTGTCCATCTTCTCATGAGACATAGCATGGTGGCCAAACTCAATGGCACCACAGACCACACCTGTGGCTGCATGATGCTCAAATACTTATCCAGTACTCAGTCCCTGAGTCGTGTGACCTCCTTCATGGTCACAGCTCTCTGGCTCCTGGAGATGAGTCTGCACTGTGTCAAGGTCTTTGTTCTTGGGGATCTCATCTTCAGTGTGCATTTATGTGCATCCCATGTTTCTTTTTGCCTACTAGAGCTGAGGAGCCTTCACTTTGGCCGGCACACGACGTACTTCAACTGCAGCACATTACTGTCTACATCCAGGTTCTCTACCTGCTCCTAGAACGTGTCCATCACCGATTTTACTAGCTCTGGCTCCATGGTGCTCAGGGGCTTGTCCAGTATGTTGGTCCCTACACTGTGTTCCTGGATACTCTCTTTATAGTCATGGCTGTTTACATCTTTGAGGTGAATAGGCATTGCATCCAAGCAGGCTACCAGATTAAGCCCGCTCAAACCTTCATTCTTGTGAATGTTGCTTTTGGCATACACTTAAGACACCCTCTTGTCTAAAGATTCTCCTTCATGTTGTCCTGTTGGGAGGCAGAGTCCCTGATGGGCTGCCTTTTATAGCTAGCTTCTCCAGCTGCTTCACTGTGAACTTCAGCTAGAAAAGCATCTGGGACCTGGCCAGTCTCATAGTGAAATTGCTCAGGGGAGCACCCATAGAATGTCTTAAATTTGGCTGATGTCACTAACACTCTGGGATTATTTTCCCCTCTTAAGTTCTTGCTGTTCTTGTCTCTTTTAATCCTTTGTATGATTAGCTTTTTCGACAACCTTGTCAGAAGTCTGTGCAAAGTATTGTGTAGGCATGCACACATAGAATCAACTTTAGTGAGAGGGTCACTGAGATTTGGGAAAACTTGATTGATATTGACGATGATGGAGATGAATGTGGTCTGAAGATGCCCTCACTGTTTTAAGAGATGCTCCATATCACATGATAGATTGCTTCTTCCTCCAGGATAGATTATGTGCTATAAATAATTGCCCTCATCAAAAGGGTTGATCTGTCTGCAAGCCTGGCTATTGCTTTGGGGCTGGGGATACAGTTTTGTTCCTTTGCCATTAAAGCTGTCACCAATCCTATCATTCCCCAAGATGGCTTCAAGTTTAGAACAATGACTAGAGATTCTTGGTATCTTTTTCTGTGGGGGTGTGGGTATATTTCTGGAATAAGGCATAAAAGCTGGAGGTAAGATGCCTTGGTTACTCTTTGTACCTGAAAGTGAGATGGAATAATGTGCCTCCAAGAGATGAGATATCACCAGTTTTAGATGCTTTTTTGAGTGATTAACATGATGACCTGCAGAATTAAGTGTCTGAACTCAAGTTAAAGGAGACAGATGCAAAATGAAGGCAGGGGTTCTGGATGCTTATCCTTCTTTTAAGGTGAGAAGTTGGTGCAAAGACCATTCAAGCATTATGATAAAACATAGCAATGACCCAGATTTCTTTTTTTTTCTTTTTTGCTTATGTGGTGCTGAGGAATCGAACCCAGGGCCTCAAGCATGCAAGGCAAGCGCTCTACCACTGAGCCACCTTCCCAGCCCTGACCCAGATTTCTGTAGGTCAAGGATCCCTGGGGGCCAGAAACCTGCTGCCTATTAAAAATAACCACTGGGCATGATAGGGGAGAAAGATTCTACCATTTATCTGTGTGTAGACACTATTGATTATCTTAAAGAAGGGCTCAGAAGATGCTTCCTCCTTTGTTGGGAGGTCAGGTTTGTGGTCTTCGAAGAGTAGTCCATTGTAACATTGTCCAGTACTTTGACCTCCCCTGCTCCTCGATATCTTTATCGAATCAGCATCCCCACTTCACCTGAAGGTCATCATGCATTTTAAGCTTTGTCAGAGGCTCCTCAGGAAGCTAGGACCATCTCTAGAATTCCTAGTCAGGACCTCAGGTGTTGTGTTGAACTTTCCCTTAGCTGATCATGTTTTTCCTCAACTCAATGACCTAACATCCTTATGATACACCTGAAAAGGTGCTTTTATGAACCACTGCCTCCATGTACCAGACTTTTGAACTTCCTTGTGAAAAAAGATTCTTCCTCACAAGATTCTTCCTTGTAATGGGGAAACTCCTATCCCAGCTTGGGCCACCTCAACCTTGCTCTTTCTAGAGAGAAGAGAAGTTCTTTCTCAGCATCTTCTCTTTCCTTCCTTTAAGAAACCTGCCTTAGGTGTTGTCTTCTCATATTCCTAAGAAGCTTTCTGCTTTTAGCATAGGAGAAAGGAGCCAGGACTCTAGGGGGAAAGCCTGACATTTGAGAATTCAGGATGCTTGGAGAATATCCATAGGATTGTATTTCTCTGGAGTCCCAGTCCCAGACGTTATTAGGACTCTGAACCCGGCATCTGTGACACCTGTTCATCCAATGTCCCTTGAAGCTCTTCCATCTTTAAAAATATTTTCCTCACTGACAAAACATAACACTATTTAAATGAAGTTCATCCAGATGATCTGCCTCTCATAGAATAACTTGAGTTGGTTGTTGGTTGGAATCTGCTGGCCTTCAAAGCGGCTAATGCCAGCTTCTTTAAAAAAAAAAAAAAAAGGTCTTCTACAATCCTTGGTTTCATTGGCCCATATTCTTCAGGAGCTTAAGCCACTGCATTAACCAGTGCTTTGGTTTCTACACTGGCATCAGTTCAGGGAAGGTGAGCCACTAGACATGGTTGTGATACAGGGTCTTGCCTCTGCTAGAATAACTAAGAAACAGCAGGGATGTCTTTGAGAATCACCCATACGAAGGCTGAGCCCTTATCCCCACGAGTAAACAGACATCAATAAGCACCCCTTCACACCAAGTATGTGCTAGCACATGTGCTGAACTTTAGAGAAGATCCAGATAGTGTATAGCTCACATGAGGCACTGTCGATGTGAAATGGAGCTTACTTGGGATGATCTGAAGCATCTGCAGCAGGAATGAGTGGTGAGTCCCAGATATTTGAGTGATGGTACCCAGATCAGTTAGAGAAAGGAGAAGGAACAATGCAAACGGACATGATTATTATACTTTGTATAATAATCAACTGCTTACACTTGCTAGACCTTCCTCTAAGAAGATTCTATGTGATGTGTGTTTCTGAAGTTTTATTCGAGATTTTTGAGAAGCAAAGTCTCAATCTTCTCGCTCTGCTATCCTTAAACCAGAGGCTAATTCCATGCAGTATTACCTTTCCCATATATCCCACTTGCATATGTATGGGGTCTCAGTAGGGCTCTAGAGCATCCTATGCTCCTGTATCAGGAAAAATAGGCACTGAGGTGGATGCATGAATAACGATGCAATCCACTACCAGATAGGAAAATAGGAAACTGGCTTCTGGCACAAGGGTCAGGAAAGGCTCACAGGGTCTGAAATGGAACGTTCCAGATCCCTCATAACATTTTGTGTATATGATACAGCAAGTAGAACAAAGATACAGATGAGAAAGTTGAAGTACGACAGAAAGTTGAGCCTGGTATTGGTGGCTCATGTCTATAAATCCTAGCTACTTGGAAGGCTGAGATCTGAGGATCTCTGTTCAAAGCCACCCCAGGCAGAAAAGTCCATGAGATGGACATGAGCTAGAGATGGAGTTGTGGCTAACGTAGTGGAGCACCAGCCTTGAGTGAAAACATTAAGGTACAGTACCCAGGACCTGAGTTCAAGCTCTAGTACTGGCACACATACACACATAAAGTTGGCAACTTAAATCTTAATAAGCATTAAATCTTAATAGACATGATCTATGGGACACACATAAGTCACTTGAACCCATTTTGTCAGACTAGGTAATTTGAAATACAGGCACATAGAATGCCTATAAGCTGACCACGTGAGACTAGCTGCCAAGGTTTCAGCAAACTTCGATGTTGCATCAGCCTGTCTTGGTCTGATATTTCATCCCAGAAAATGGGACTTGAGGAAACAGAATATAGGAGGTTTATTTTGGAAGTGATCACTGGGAGTAAGTAGGAGTGATGAGTGGGGAGAGATAAGAATAAAAATCAATAAAGGGAACATTGCAAAGCTGATGACTGCTGTGGGCATCTGGGGCTGGATCCTCTGGGAACACTTACAGAATCCTGGAGCCTTCACAAGATGAGAGGCTGGGACATATCTCCTTTCCTTTTTGCCTGTCCCCTATTGACCAAAGTGATTACCCATGGAATATTGATTGCTACACTTTAGACTATCCTTCCTGGGTGTTGAATGAGTCCTGGATTCCAAAGAAAGCCTTGGAGGAAATGAGATAGGATGTTCTTGGCAGGCACGTCTTCCACTGCTGAAATCAGGTAGAGCCAGGTTGAGG
Organism: Dipodomys merriami; assembly: GCF_024711535.1. Classification (NCBI taxonomy): domain Eukaryota; kingdom Metazoa; phylum Chordata; class Mammalia; order Rodentia; family Heteromyidae; genus Dipodomys; species Dipodomys merriami. Next base: position 151,623 of record NW_027202401.1, read on the forward strand.
GAACAGGGGCACCGAAACTCTTTGCTATACATAGTTACCACCTTCTCTGACCAAAATATGACTTGATTTTCTTCCTGGTCTAACTTAACACCCACATATTGAGATCTCTAGAGACAGAAATGCTTCAGATAAGATCAAATCACAATATAAGTGGGGAGATCCTAGAAACGAATGAGAAGAGATGCTATAAATCAAGAAAGTAAAATTCACAGGAGATTTGTGATTATTTTTTTCTTTTTTTAGCATCCTGTTAGTGAGCAAACATCACTTTTATTCCTCTTTGGAATTTCTTCATGGCATAAAACAAACAAAAAATAGCAGAACCTAATGAAATAAACAGGTTTAACAGGGAGAGTTGGCCAAACCAAATGGTTTGTAGGGTTGGAAGGGTTTTTTTTTTTGAAAGACCAACAAGATAAACGTGGGAAGATTAGTGTGGCAGGCTTGTTGGTGTCTCTCCCTCCCTGGGCCTTAACCCCATCAGTAAGCATACTCTGGTTTTAGCTCAGTAAACATCTCTGCTTCTGGTCTTTCCCAAAGCCAGAGAAAATCCCTTTTGCTTGTGTGTAGGGCAGGCTGTCTTAACAAATACTTGACAATAAGAGTTCCTGTGTAAAACATGCCAACATCCTCAGACTTTAGGTGGGATAGCTTCAGAATTTTCCCATGAGATTAAGCCCCAGCTATTCCCAAAAGCAAGTAGCTTAACACTAAACTCTGTATCCCTGGCTGCCTCTGGCCTATCTTGCCTTGCCAGTTTGTCTATTTCTGTTTACCAAATCTCATTGCATTCAAGTTCTTGGGGTCTGCTTTTAGTGATGTTCAAACTAAAAATCATATCAAAACATACTTACAACTAAGCAGTAATAGAACTCAGAAAAATGAGAGATTACGGACATGTATCATTGTGCCTATAATCTTGGCATCTGAGAGGTGGGAGGATTTAGCATTCAAAGCCAACTTGGGCTACATAAGAGACCGTGTCTCAAAACAATGACAATCAAAAGTTGGTTGATGTCAGTAACTTTAAGAACTTACCTCACATTGCAGGAAAATGGATGGAACTAGAACAAATCATGTTGAGAGAAATAAGCCAAGATCAGAGAGACAAAGGGCACATGGTCTCCCTGATAATGCAGATGTTAAATTCAAAATGCAACAAGGCCAGGTGCCAGTGGCTCATGCCTGCAATCCTAGCACTCAGGAGGCTAAGATCTGAGGATGGCATTTCAAAGCCAACTGAGGCAGGAAAGTCCATGAAACTGTTATCTTTAGTTAACCACCAGAAAACTGAAAGTAGCACTGTGGCTCAAGTAGTAGAGCACTAGCCTTGAACTCTGAGCCTAGGCTCTGTCCCTCAGCTCTTCAGCTCAAGTCTCTCAACCAAAAAAAAAAATTCAACAACATATGACAAACAGGACTCAACAAAGGACCTCATCTTTTTGTTGGATCATTTTCAGATGACTCTGTTCCTTACCCCACATATGGTATATACATCTGAGGGAAGCTAGGGGAGGAGGGCACAGAATCGGAGGGAAATGGGAAAATACAACAGAGGGGTCCATCAGCTGCACTAGACACTGATGAAAGTGAACTAAGCAACTCAAGGGCAGCGATGGGAGGGAGGGAATGAGAGGGAAAGAGGGAACAGCTGACACTAAGCAAAAGGAAAGAACTATACATATCACCCACTTTGGAAAACATAGTTGCAGTGTCAATGTTTGTTGAGTTCATAAGCTTTATAGACCATGATAATGGCACTGCTTTGTGAAGGTTAAAATGTGTTTGACTTGAGCTAAATATCACTATCCCACAATACTGTGAAATTTTTGTGATCACTTAATCTCAATAAAGAAAAAACATACCTAAAATGAATACTTACTAGAAATTTACCTAAAATGAATACTTACTAGAAATTTACCAAAAAAATCGAGATATAACTTATCAAAATACACTTATAGCCATGAGGGAAATTAAAATCATACTTAAACCATTTCATATCTAATCACTTTTAGTCAATTCTGAAGTCCTCCGGTGTCTTTAAAAGAAAATCTAAATTTGCTTGGAAATTCAAGTAATTTTTAAACACAATATGGACAGCTCAAAAAAACATAGATGCAAAACTTTTAAATACAAGACTAAAAAACAACCTGACCTTATTAAACATGTAGATACAAAGACATTCATCATTCCCTTTTCTAGGAATGCAAGTTGGGCTCAAAGTTGGCATATCCATTGAAGTCTCATTTGAGAAAGAAATTCCCTTTGTTTAATATCCCTGGTGTTTTCTAAACAGTGTAGAGAATTGATTTCCCTGGGTGGGGGAAGACGGGTGATGGAAGACTTGGGAAACCAAACAGGATGGTTGGAACAGCACAGATGGGCAAGAAGTACATATTTTATGATTCCATTCCAACAGAGTTCTAGAAGAGTCAAAACCAATCTACCGTGAGAGAAATCAGAGCAGTTACTTCCTGGGATAGAAGGAAAACTTCTCAGCTGATGAAAAGGCTCTATATCTTGCCTGGAAAAGTGGTCATGTAGGTGTAAACATGTCACGCTCATTGCTCTACCTTCTGATTTATAGGAATCCTTCACGTAGTCCAGTTACTAATCTTACATGTTCGCCTGAATTCTTCTCCTTGATGATGCTTTTACTTTTTATGTCCTTACAGCCTTCAGTTAGTTATTCAGCATTATCCATAATATAAAATCCTAAGTCCTGAAGATATCCTAGATCTTAAATATGAAATAATACCTTAAAATTCATCTCATTTGCCAATCACAAATATCCAGTTCTGGGTTTTTGTGTTGTGTGCATGATGGATGGTAACCTATCAAATTATTAATATCTTCACCATTGGCCAGAAATACAGATCATCAATGCCAAGTTTTCTTACATGTGTAATGCGTGTCTATTTTGCTCTTTTCTGTGGTCTATGGTCATCCTCTACAAAATCCAACATTTGCATACCTTTAGAAATTGTACAGAAATAGAGTGGTTTGGTTGTTGGCACACTTTACCACATTAAGCCTGTGCCTTCCCTATCATAACTTACCAGTTGTTATAAAAAAAAAACACTTAAAATTTTCTCCTCATCCAAAAAAAAGTCCAGTGTAATCTTAAGAGTCAGGAGCCAGTAGCTCATGCCTGACAGATACTCAGGCGAGATCAATAGTTTGAAGCCAACCTTGACAGAAAAGTTTGAGAGACTATAGCCAAAGCTACTAGTGAAAAGTTGGCTGAAGATATGGTTCAAATGAAGAGCACTAGCCATATGCAAGTCCAAGGCTGAGTTTAAGCCCTGTTATCAAATACAATTGTGTATATATATATATTATATATATAATGTATATATAAATATCCCAAGGAAATGGTTAGTACCACTTATATATAAAGGAAATGGATAGTGCTCTCCATATGTTATTCACCAGTAGGATGGCTGCGAAAACTGTGCTGGTCTGGCATGTTTTGTTTTTCTTGATCTACTACAGAGTCTCCCCAATTTCAAATTCTGTATGTAGCAGCTGCTGTCTTTACTAGAACTAACTTGGCCTCCAGTATGTGATATGCAATTATAACATGGGTTCTTGGCCAACTTAAACCAACACCAAATACATATCCTAAAATATTTCCTTATGGACTGAAAATATTCTTATCTATGTCTAGAATATGACTACTTGGTTAAGTGGGTTTTTTCCCCACCTGATTTCTTACAGTAGAAAGAAATGTAGACCTTTATGATAAATTGATAATTACACACTGAACCTTAGTACATCACATTTTCTATGTATCCATGGAACATAAATAAAAAATCCATTTTATACCTGGACCAGAAACTTTTAAATTACAAAAAAGCAGGAATTGCATTGTCATGAGAAAATAGAACCTATGCAATTTCAAATAAATTCCTATAACCCAATTTTAAACGCTCTGCTTCATAATTACTGGGTCAAAGAATAAATCAAATACCCAGAGGTAAACTCATAACCTTAAATACTTTCCAAGAACACATGTTTTTGAAAAACATTACAAAACATTCAAGTGTAATTATAGGTTTAGTCAATTCTACACACTTTTTTGTTTAAAATTGAAGTTGGAAAAGTAAAATTCATTGAATTATGCAGCTGATAAATATCAGCACTGGTTCTTGGGGCTGAGAATGAGGGAAAGACTTCCCACTAGCCTTGTTTCTTACTGTCATGAAGTAGACATGAGTGGGCTCATAATGATGGGATTTGGGAAGATCGGTTTGAAGCCAGCCTAGGAATAAAGACCCTATCTCAACCAGTAGTTGCCAGCAGATGACATTTGTCATCCCAGCTACCCAGAAAGCTGAGATCAAAGGCAGCTGGTTTCAAGCCAGCCTGGGCAAAATGTGCGTAAGACTCCCAACTCAAAGATAAAGCTTGGTGTGGTGGCACTCACCTGCCATCCTACAGAGCAGAAGGCAAAAATAGGATTGCAATCCAAGCCAGCATATACAACAAAGAAGAACCTTCCCTCCCCCCATAAACTCAAATAACCTGAGAAAAAAAGAACTGGCAGCAGAGCTCAGAGTTCTGCCTGGAAGGCACAAAGCCCTGAGTTTAAACTCCAATTTAAGCCCTGAATTTAAACAAAAAAAAATGGAATATTTTGAGCACGTATTCAGTTAACACTTTGAACCTACATCTAATGATGGCCACAAATAGTTTTCTCACATTAACATTTACGTCTCTTTATTTGATTTATAATAGCAATATTACAATGGAAAAAATAGCAATAATAGCAGCAATGACTTCCTAAGTAAATTAAATGCTTAACATGACTCACCATTAAATGTGATTGATTTTTTTTAAGCCTCTGGAAGAACCACTGTATCAAGTTCTAAAAGTTTCGTTTTATTCTTAGCTTGACAAAATGTATCCGTAATTGAAAAGTCTTGCAAATTTTTACAATATAATGTGGGATTTTTGTCTTTAACATGTGAAGGCAATGAGCTATTGATTTGTCCCCAACTATTGATCAACTCTTGCACTTCTGGAGACAAATCATACTTGGTCCCTACACATTATGCCTTTAATACTTTGCTATATTTGATTTTTTCCCCAATGTTTTTGGACTCCTAGCATCTGTTAACTAATGACATTGGCATAGCTTGATCTTTCTGTCTCATATCAAAACTCTGCTGGTTTCATAAAATAGGAGGCATTCACTTTCATTTTGGCATTTTCTTTATACATTATATCCTTTGATCAGTCAGGATCCCAAACCAGGAGAACAAAGGCTTCAGACACAAAGGGAAATTTATTCTGGGTCACCAGCTATTCTGAGGATGGAGAGTGTTAGATACACATAGACTGAGAAACAAGGGCCCATGGTAGCCTCTGGTAGTATTCAGGAAGTGCAGATGTGGAAACCAAGGGAACCAGTCTATTCAAAACACTGAAAGGAAGAAGGAATCCCTGGCCTCTTCCATCTTAATTTCCAGCCACCAGGCCTTTCACTGACCAAACCCAGGAGGACCAGTTGAAGGAAGAGACAGGCCTGAAAGTATGAGGGTCAGCACCATGGAACCTTGAAGAACAGAAGGGTAAAAGCAGAAATGAGGAGCAGATGCCAACATCTGATTGGTCCCAGATATTTTTGCTACCTGAATGTTTCAGCAATGAGCATTCTTCACTGTGTCAAGAATGTGGCATGTGCGGTTGGTAATTCATGGTGTATAGCCAGGTCTTTGCTGGGCAAGTGGACCTTACAGCTGACTGGAAACCACCCAGCCACATTACCAGACGTCCCCACCAGTGGTGTCTGAAACATGGCCCATCCTTCCTTCTGGAGTTTCAAGGGTCTTCTGTCTGTATCTGCAGATGATGTTTTTCTTCCATTTTGTTCCATACCCTGAAATGAACCTGAATGGACTTTATCACCCAGGCCCTCTCGGTTCTGGTTTGTTCTTACCGATGTGGAATGTTAGCAAGAGATCACAAATTGGGTCACCACACTATCCGATGTGTTTGTCCTTCACATGGCCAACATTAAGAGGTATCCCTTTCCACATTGGTCCTGTGGTCTGAGGATGTCTTTCCTTTCTCACAGGGACTTAGACCAACAGAGAGTTAATCAACCTGTTGCTTTTAAATTAAGATGCTTTCCATGACTCACCATTAAATGTGATTGATTTTTATCACACAAGTGATAACATTAATTTCCATACCTGGATCACTAGCATCTTTATTGGTGGCCTGTGTAAAGTCTTTTGACAACTTGCCTACTGGTTATCTCTTATAGGTGGTCAGTATGTAATCTAAATAACTATACTTAAATTAATACAGCACAGAGCTGGAAATATAGCCTAGTGGCAGTGTGCTCACCTAGCATGCACAAAGCTATGGACTCTATCTTTATCTCAGCATTGAAAAAAAACATTCTGTATGGCATATATCTTTGCCTCCTTTATGACATATCTCCCTATTCTGAATAAAATTAAAAATTCCTATTTATCTAATGGTATACTCCTCTACATGTCAAAGGATTTTCTATCTCACCTTGAACTTTCTAACTTCACAAAACAGAAGCTAGTTTATTCTCATATCCGTATCTTGAATGTGGAATTGATACTGCTTACATATGATGAGGTAGGATCTGTACTGTTAATGATTGACACATCCCTGCTCCCGCCCTACTCTGCTGAGCGGTGGTGTGAGTTCAGACCTGCTTGAGTCTATTCAGGGTTCTTCTGTGCCATTTGCCTCCCATTTTGGTGGAACATGCATCTCTTGAGTTTAGCTGATCTTAATCCCTCTGCATCCTATATAACTTCTAGAACAAATGGAATTACTAAGGGAAACAAAGCCTCTGGAGTCCGGGATTGTGTTGACTCTCTAGGACCCTGTGTTTGGCATTCTAAATGTGTTCTTGGAGGTTTGAAATTCTGTAGCTTTAAAATTCTTTTTGGAGAATCCTCAGCCTTTCTATAGCCTTCTTGTAATTCATTCCCTGACTTGAAATGGCTGATTTTCTCTAATTTTATGATGCGAAAGTAATAAACAGTGTTCTACTGTATTTCAAGTTTTGATCTTTTCCAAGACTGATAGGTAGCACTGTACACTCTGGTGTTTCTGGAGGGAGGCTCAGAATTATATTCCCCAGGCATCTGATTGTTTCCTCTTTACAGCAGATTATCCTGTCTTCTGAGCACCAGCTCCTAGGAGCAGTAGAGACTGAGATGCATTACTTACCCTCAGAAAGGGCTACCTGTGGGAAGTGGGCCGAGTTGGGTATTGAGTTTCGTTGGTCCTGTACCTGCATTGCTTTCAGTCTCTCCCAAGGTGTCTGCCTTTTATGTTGTACTTGGCTCTCATGGATCTAATACCTTGTTTTTTCACAGAAACTAAGCTGTCATGATATTAATAAGGAATTCTTTGTATCTGCTGATCCATTCAGGGGTACTAGATTCAGGATCCAGGAAAGCAAAAAGGGTGGATAGGGGGAATGGAGAGAAGGAACTAATTGCCTGGTAGAGGAATGCAGGGATGAATGGAGGCGCAGTATTTGTGCCTGGCCTCCAGCCACATTATCCTCATGCCGGATGCTTCTCTTGTCACTCATCTTCCTCAGGCCCAGCCAGTGAAAGGGCTTGACAAAGAGCCTGTGTACAAGGTCCTCTGGTGTCTTAGTGTGGAAGGGGCAGTGATTCCCAGCTTGAGCCACTTGAAGAATTTCTTCACATTTCCCTAAGTATTTTTTCCTAAGCCGCTTTTATGGCTACTTGACTGCGTTCTTCTAAGGGTGAAACTATGCTCTCTAACCTTTCGTTTGAAGGGCTGAGTGTTCTTCAAAATTTGATTTACCTCGCTGCTTTAGCAGCTCAGCTCTCTGAGCTCAACAAAATGACGAATTGTGTGGGTCATTTTTTACTTTTAAGGGAAGGAGATTCCATTGGTTTGTTTTCCTACAGTTCAAACAGTACTTTGTTCCCCAAAATTTTCTAATTTTCATCATGAGTGTCTTTTTGACCAATGGATTACATATGAGACTCTTTAATTGCCCGATACAGAATCCTTTTTTTTAAAAAAAAAAAATCATTGTTATTGATTTCCACTCTACCTGCGTTTAATTGGAGGCCTTTGATGATAATTTGCCTCTTGAGGTTGGAGATGCGCTCTGTATCTAATGTTTTCTTTTTGAAAAACAACTATGAACTTGAACATGTTCCCAAGTTTGCAGTGTGAACTACTTTGTACAACTCATGTTCAAATCTTCGATCTACTTTCCCATCATCCATTACTAGTAGAGCTATATTAAGGTCCCAGTATGCTTTAGGAGATCTATAGCTCTTATTTAATTTTATTTAAAATTAAGTTATTACATAGATTCTAAATGAATTCTTACTTTGAAATGACTGCCTCTATTCCCACCTCCCTCAATTTCACCTGACATGTAATTATAGCTGTGCTAGCTTTTCTGGTTCCATTTAACTGGAATCCTTTTCATGTCAACATTTCCTGTCTTGGATCTCTTGTAGGTGTGGCTACATCTTCAGTGAATTGTCAGGTTTACTAGAAGTCCTTAACCCTTTACCTTTTGTGATTAATAGTTAAGACTCAATTCCACAGAATCTATGGTTCTTTTTCTCTCCCTGCTTTCTTCTTCTGAATCAATTAGTGGATTTTAGATTTTAGTGTGTGTATATGTGCTTCTGGGGACCAAACCCCAGGGTCTTACACATGTTAGGCAAGCATGCTACCACTAAGCTACATCCCCAGTCCCAATTACATTATTGTCCCATGATTTCCTCCTACTGATGAGTTTGAATATTCCCGTTTTCATGAAAGCTAGAAATTACAATCACCCTAAAGGCTAATGGTGTTGAGCATCTCAGGGTTCAATCCAGACCATCTTAACGCTAAACTTTTTAACCTGTTCAGGTTTTATTTATTGATGTCCACATTTGTCCCTCTTTGGCCAGTAGAAGCCTCTGCAAGCAAATGGCGTCGTGGGGGTGAGATCCTTCGCTCGCCAGTTGTAAATGGAGTGGTTATGTCTCTCTCCACAGTAGAGCATGGACTCTTCACATTTTGGTGGGTATCAGAATCACTTGAGGAACTTTGTTACGTGCATGGCTTTCTTGCTTCATTGAGCCTGCATCTCTGCTTTCCTGTCAGGCAGATATTACATGAAGTTTGAGAACCTCCATTAAAGCAGCACCATGACTGAGACTTCTCCCCTTGTGAATGGAGAAGACACACAGTTGGGGAAGGAAGCTGTTTGTCTAGCGTTTGAGGGAGGGAGACTGTAGAATCAGGATCTAGAAGTTAGTTACATCTATCGACAAAATTTACTGCCAAGCTAGTACTGAAGAGAGAAAGGGGGCTCTGTCCATCGACATGTGACATTGATAGGGCTTCTCACCCTGGACTATGAGAAATTTCTGGAAAATCCCAGTGCATGAGAGTTGGACAGAGATGAATATTATATTCCCAGTCTCAAAAGAATTCCAGACAAAGGTGTAAGAAGCCAGCATGGAGGTATCTGAGTGAATGTGCCTCAAAACCTTAAAGATGAAGACCCCAGTTCTTTGAATTCATTGGGCCTTCCTCTTATAAGATGATGTGCATTATCCCCTGAAGGATTCTCCCATCTTCTTGTGGGCCATTTATTGGTGCCTAGCCACATACAATGAGGGGCATCTGTGCCCACAATGAGAGAATTATTCACTAATGGACTTACTGGATCTAGCTCCTCCATGAAGAACCAGGAATAGCTGAACCAAGAAGCGTCTTGCAGGAACCAGGGAAAGTTCAAATCTGGGTAGTAGAAAGTTAGGCGTAGTGATCCTCATTGGACTAATGTCCTAAAGATTAAGGGGACCATACCCCCAAATTGTGTTGAGCTAAGTATGAAACAGAATGAATGATAGTGTACAGTAGCAGACTTTAACCACTGCTCTCCATTCGAATCCATAGGAAGAACTTCACACTCTTCATCTCTAAGCTTCCCACAGTGTTCTGGAATGGGTCAATCTCTGTGATAGGGCCCAAGCACTTCCCAGAACTGCACGGCGGGAACCCACCTTGATAGCTACTAGGTCTATAGCAAATGGAGGAGAAATGACTGAAGCAAATTCAGTTCTAAGAAAGGGGTCAGAAACTGAAGTGGTGGCCTGCAAGATGGCTTCATTGTAGATGACCATAGAATCATGATGATCCTATCATTGTTTTTCCCAAAAACAAGTCATACTGAGAAACTGCTGGTGGGAATCCTCGGTCATTAGCGTGGATAATGATAAAGAAGATAGGTTGGAATTCTCTGGTGTCCACAGAAATTGTGTACTTTAGAATTAAAGAGATTCGAGCCACAGCACTTGTATACAAGTATAAATGCAGTACAAAGATGGCCATTTGAAAAGGTGTTTACCTGTCTAATAGAAAGAGACCAGATGCTTGCCATCAACTGACCAAATAAGAAGTCACTTTCCTTTCCTCTGTAATCAAATATGAGCCAATACCGGCCAAGTTCACTTAAGGAAGGCATTTACATTACTATAGTATGTACATATCACAGCAGTCCCTGCATCCCTCTTTAGAGGCATCTATGATGATGTACCTGAGGAAACATACTTTGGGAAAGAGACAATGCTCAGACTGCATAAGAGTAGTTAGATACAAGGGTGGATATATTGTTGAAAAGGCTTAAAAGACTCATGATCTGCCTATTAGGTGATCAGTTAGTAAAATCTTATGGTCACTCCAATGAGTCTCCAGATCTACTTGGTTTGTGTCAGTGGAATGCTTGGGTGGGCTGTCTAGCACCTTCTCTGTAGTCTTCATCGATGGATGGAATAGGAACCCAGGAGGCTGAGATCTGAAGATCCCAAATGCAAGCAGTAAAGTCTATATGAAACTCTTTTCTCCAATTAAGCAACCAAAAAGCCAGAAGTAGAGCTGTGGTTGAAGTAGTAGAGTGCTAGTCTTGAGCACAAAAGGTCAGGGATAGCATCCAGGCCCTGAATTCAAACCCCATGAGTGGCACATGCACATGCACACGCATAGATACACACATACACACACATACACACACACACACACATACACATACATACACAAACCAAGATAGAGAATTTGACAGTAAGCCTGCACAAATTCCACCTCTAGAAACTCAGTATTTTTTTAAAAAAAGAGGGAGAAAGGAAGGAAAGACTTGCTCCAGGAAGTGATATAATCAGTGCCAAAATTCCACAGGAGTTGTAAGATTTGGAACAGGACAGAGAGCTTTAGGCCCAAGGTACAGCATGGTCAAAGGTCTTGAGGTGTGGTGTAGAGCAGTTGGTGTGGATGGAATGAATGTTCTGTGGTTTCAGACAAATCTGGCTGAACACTGAAGGCTGGGTCAAGGTTTGTACTTGAGTCACAAGTAGGGCAGAGGGTGGGGTCCCAGAATGAGGCCCAGGGAAAGATTAGCTTGACATTTCACCAAAGACACCAGGCAATTTCTGTGGCTGGAAGCCTATTTTTCACAGCTCCTGACCCTCAGGCCTTCTTTGCATGGAGGAGTCAGGGCAAATGCAGGGAAGAACTCTTGCTTAAGAAAAGCTTCTAGCTCAATCCCACCAGTGGCGCAACCCCTGTAAATCCTAGCTACTCAGGAGACTGAGATCAGAGATCAAGGGTCTAAGCTACCTTAAGGGAGGAAAGTTTGTGAGACTTTCTTGCCCAAATGCCAGAAATGGAGCTGTGGCTCAAGTGGTAGCATGTCTGCATTGAGACAAAATGTTAAGATACTTCAGGCCAGACCCTGAGTTCAGGCCCCAGTAGTGGCACCTAAAAAATAAAGAAAAGCTTTCAGGAGCTCTTAGACCACTGTGGTGAAAGGTCAGATAAGCCAGGCATGGGTGGCTTATGCTGGTCCTCCTAGCTCCTCAGGAAGCTGAGATGTGAGGATTGCCGTTCAAATCCAGCCTGCAGGAATGTCCGGGAGACTCTGATCTCCAAGGATCCACCAGAAAACCAGAAGCGGCGATGTGGCTGAAGTGCTAAGCTAAAGAGCTGAAAGATGGTGCACAAGCCCAGACTTAGAGACCCATGACCAATACCTGGCCTTCTTTGACCTCATATTGTGGCTCTAGGCAGAGTACATTCCAATGGGCTCCTGATGGTCTTCCAATGTCTGTGTGTCCTACAAATCTTGAGAGCAGCCTCCTTGAAGGCCTTTGCCTACAGAGCAGGACACAGTACCAGATAAGGACCAAGCCTTGTGGCATTCAGGTCATCGGCCAGTCAACAGAAGGGCATCTGTCATGAGTGCAGTGTGGATCTGAGCACTAATTCGACGTCTCAGACCACGGTTCTGGGCCAGAAGGGGTAGACCAGTTAACGCCGGCTCACAAGGGAATCACAAGAATGTGAATGTGTCAGGCACACCTTGGGCATGTTTTGAGTTGGGCTCATGAAAGACTTGTAGACTGAGGAATCCAAAGCAGGCTGCCTGCTGCTTGTAGCAGTCACTATATTCCAGGAGTCCCGGGGCTCAGAGCCCTTCTTAACTCATCAGTGTTCAGGGACAGATGAAGGTCTGCAATCATGGGACAACTACAAAGGAGCATCCATAGTGTACCTCCCTTGTTTCTATGTCCCCATGCTGGGATGGAGGGGCAGGTTCCATGGAACTTACTACCATAGCCCAGACCCCTCAGGCCAAGAAGGACTTAAGGAGAAACAACTGATGTGGCTTGAGAGTTTACTATGATTATGCCTCAGGACTGCCCCCCAATTCTAGCTCAGCTCATCATTACTACCTTCCTCTGTGTGTGTGTGTTTGTGTGTGTGTGTGTGTGTGTGTGTGTGTGTGTGTGTGTGTGTACGTGTGTATGAGTGCATCTTGGTAGTAGGGCTTGAATCCAGGGCCTGTGCTCTGTCCCTCAGTTGTTTCAGTCAAGGATACCACTCTACCACTTAAGCCACAGCTTTTCTTCCAGCTTTCAGGTGGTTATTAGGAGAGGAGAGTCTCACAGACAATTCTTACTGGGTTGCATCTGAATGTTAATCCTCCAATCTCAGCCTGCTGAGCTAGCTAGGAATATGAGAGCAAGAGCCATTAGCATCTGGGCGCGCTTTCCTTCTTGGATAAAACAGAGTACCTATTTCCTAGCCATGCACCCATCTACAGCTATCCCTCGAACCCCTTCCCCTACCCCTCCAGGCTTCAGAGGAAACATACCCTCCCCTGAGGACAAAGAAATAGGATGCACTGAAAAGTTTGAACATTATGGTCTCCACACAGTCATTGGCTGCTGGGAGCTGATGTAGAGTTCAGCGATCTAGACCAGGGCAAGTAGACAGCTGTTAGAACAGAAAGTATGAAAAGATATCCATGCAGCTGGATGTCAGTGGCTCATGCCTATAATCCTAGCTACTCAAGGCTGACACTGGAGGATCAATCAAGATTCAAACCTACCCTGGGCATACTCTTATCTCCAATGAATCACCAAAAAGCTGGGAAGAAGAAATACTATAGTTCAAGTGTTAGAGCACCAAACTTGTGCAAACAAGCTAAGGGTTACCACCTAGGCTCTTCAACCCTTGGTAAACACACACACACACAAACACACACACACAAACACACACACACACACACACACACACACACACACACACACACACACACACACACACACACACCCCATATGCTAGAATATCAGCCTTCCCCAATCCCAGCTCCTTGATTGGGTCATGGTCTATCCAGGCCCTTTGGTGTTCCTTTTACAGACTTGCCAATATCCTTTAAAAAGGAATCACATGCTGAGAACTGGTGGCTCATGCCTGATACCCTAGCTACTCAGGAAGGTGAGTTCTGGCTTCCAAGCCAGCTTGGGCAGGAAAGTGTTTGAGACTCTTATCCTTGAAGAACCATCAGAAAACAAGAAGTGTACCTGTGGCTCAAGTGGTAGAGTGCAAGCCTTGAGAAAAAGAGCTCAGGGACAATGCTCATGGACAACAACAACAAGGAGAGGTATTGAATGTTGGCTTTGGGATTGGCATGGGCCAAATATTGGAAATTTCAATTGCACAAAGATAAAGCAGTACCTCCTCTAGTTCTGTGCTCCTCTATCTTCTCCACCCCCTGGCCTTGGCCGTGCTTTGGGTCAGGATGACTCTGGCTTGACGGGAGGGGTCCAAGAAGGAGGATCCCAGACCAATTGCCCTGGCTCCTTTCTGCTCATCATGCTGCTTCTGCTCTTTGCCATAGACCTTCTTCCTGAAATCCATCCATGAGATCATTGACACCAACATAGTGGTGAGTGGTGGGTCCAGCCTAACTCAGGGAAGTCAGAGGTGAAAATCAGTTTGGGACTAGGAGTATCTACCCTGGGTGTGGGATGAGGCTAGGGCTGACATTTATTTCATTCTGAGCCTTGAAGGGGTAGGGAGACAGTGTAGACACAACATTGAGTCAGGTAAGATGGGAATTTATAGGACCAGTAGTGTGTGGGAGGCTGTGGGGCTCAGGGGGCAACTGTTCTTGGTACTCCTTTTCAGTCGTCCCTCTCCCTCTCTCATCCCTCAATAGTAAAAGAGAATCTTTAAATAAGGGTGTCGAAGAGGGGACAGGGAAGTATTTCCGTGTGAACCAGACTTGTGCTTCATATTAATCCTAGCCCCTAATTCCTATTTATCTGAGGAATAGCCCTAAGGGTTTGGGGGCGGGGGATAATTCTAGCTGAGAATGTGGCTCAGTGATAGAGTGGTCGCCTAGGAAGCCTGAAGCCCTGGGTTCGAGGGTTCAATTCCACAAACAAAAAGCTGCAAGAGGAGATCTGGCTCAACTTTTAGACCGCGAGTCTTGATCAAATTGAACTCAAGGACAGTGGACAGGCCCGGAGTTCAAGCCCCATGACTGGAAGAACAAATCTTTGTGAAGGCTTTTTTTTCCCCTTTGGAAACAATTCTTTTTATAAGCATAACATGGGCCTCTTCCCTGGCAACCAAGGGGCCATTAGATGTCCCTGGAATTTGGGCCTCTTCCCAGCAGCCTCTGCTCTACCAGGCCCGTAGTTTACCCTTGCTATCCCCAGGCAGATTGAGGCCTAGAGAAGCCCATCTGGCCACCTAGTTCTGGTGGCTGCTAAGGATTTTGGGTCTCAGTATGTCACATAGGGATTCATCATCTCCATCTGTCTACAGAAAAAAAGGGACAGAGCACTGCAAGCCTGAGCTCACCAACTGTGGGCAGTTCTGGATGTGGGGATCTGCAGCAGGACATGCTCTGTGGGGGAGTCCTGTACGGGGCAGGAAACCCTGACCTCTCCTCTTGCAGTTTCCACACTATCCTGAAGTTGCAATTCTTCAAAACCTTTCTGCTTCTCAGTCATTTTGACCACCCAGGAGCCTGAGGCCTCTGAAGCAGCTGCACTGGTGGGGAGCTCAGCCTGTGTCGGCATCTGAAGCCCTGTGTAGGAGCTACAGCAGCTCCTGCAGCTATCTACTCTTCATCTTCTCCTGGGACAGCCGACACAGCTGATCCAGAATGAATATCTGTCCTTTACATGCCAGGAGGGACTCCTGGATGATGCAGATATATGCGGACAGCTGGTTGCATTGATGGTAGAGCTCATTTGCAGGACTCTGGAAGTGCACCTCATCAGGCAGTTTGTGGATGAAGCAGATTTTCTTCTCGGACACCCATGTGTCCCACTTCCCATCCTCACACATGCTGTGGTGGCAGTTCATGAGGCGGGGGACCTGTGGCTCCAGCTCTATCTGGCACTGTGCTGTTGAGGGGAGGGGGGAGTGCCTGCAAGAGTCCTGCAGCTCCTGTGGCAGGAATTTCCCCCTGTGGATCTCAGCCTCTGAGATTACTATCAGAGCCATGTCCCACTCAGTTTGAGGGACATCTCCATCCTCTGCCATGGGCACTTCGAGGAGAGTCTATTCCTCAGCTTTTGCTTCTCCAGGGTTCACAGCTTCCCCTTCCCCAGGGAAAGCCAGGAAGCTCAGCTGTGCCTGCAGGCGCTCCTCCTGTGGACTGGTCACCTCCAGGCACTTGAAACTGTCCTGCCACTTTGGGGGCACCACCTAGGCCCCCCAGTTGGTCAGACCCTGCACTTGTTTCAGCTGGTCCAACAGCTGGGTCTGCCTCTGCAGGTGCTACTGCAGGACCTACTACTTGGAGCACAGCTGCTTATTGGAGGCGATGTGCTGCTCACAGGTGACTCTGAGCTCTGGAACCTGGGCCAGGGACTGCTCGTGCTGCTCCTGGTGCTCCCGAGTCGTTTGGCTCTCTCTCTCTCAGCCACCTCTTTCCCTTCCTCTATCTTCTCCTCTGAGCAGTGCAGCTGTTCCCGCAGATGTTTCTTCACTTGCTGCTCTGAGTCCACGATACTGGTGAGCTCCTTTTTCTCACTGCTCACCCTGTGGACAGTGTCCAGCAGCAAGGCCAGCTGTTCCTCCACCTGTGGGTTGCACACACATGCACATCGTGGGGTCTCGGGGTCTCCTGTCGATCCTTGGTTTTCTCCTCCAATCTTCCCAGTTGCTCCCGCTGCTCTGCATTCTGGAGAAGTAGCATCTAGTTTTCCTGGACCTGGATGTGAAGTTGTACCTCCAGGTTTTTCAACCCCATCTGCGTGCAGTAGGCATGGGCCTGCAGGTGCTGCTCCTCCTGAGATGGACTCGTGGAGGGCCATGGCTCTGCCAGCTTCCTTCTCAGTTCCCCCAGCTCATTTGCTAGGTGCAGCACCTACCCCCATTCTCACTCCTTCTCCTCTGTCAGTTGGTTCACCTGTTCGGTCAGCCACCAGGGCTCCTCCTTCTGCATGGACCTCTCAATGCTCAGGTTCTGCGAGAAGGTGTCTGCCTCCAGATTCGCTGTGGTCACCATTCAGCTCAGGTCGTCCTGAAGTCTCTTTCGTACCTCACACCCTTCCAGCACTTTTGGAACTTGCAGATTCTGTTCTTCCTGTTGCTCCTCTATGTCCAGAATGCTTCCTGCTTCTCCTAAAACTTTGTGTTCACTTGCTGTAGGTCATAAAAGCTTTTGATCTCTTTCTTGAGCTGTAGTGTTACATCATTCAGCTGTTCAAACAACATTTCGGTCTCCTTCTGTAAGTAATAACCACAGAGGCAACCATCTCCAGCTCTGCCATGTGCTGCTCTGTGGCCTGTAGGCAGCTGGTGAGAGCTTTGTGCTCCATTTCTCTGTCATTGGCTGTGAGCTGCATGTGGGCTGGTGCAAATTGTAAATCACTTTCTGCTGAAACCAACCTCTGTATGGGTGGCTTGTGGATATCTAGCTCTGTTTTTGGTGTTTTTTGTACTTGGACTACCTTCTCCTTCTCTTTCTCTTGTCAATCCTGCAGGTCTGTGTTTTCCTGCTTCAGTGGTTGGATCTTGGCATATAGCACCTGGTTTCTTCATTTGCTGTGGTCCAGGCCAGGCACCACATGTCGGTAGCACCTCTGCATATTCTTGGTGGTATTGGGACCCTTGACACTCTGGACCCTGGTGGCTGTGACTGTGTCCAAAGGCAGGGGAGGCCTGTGGTCGGCATCACCTTTGGCCAGACCGTCCGTTGAATCTCCCTGTCCAGTGGTATTTGTCTTTGGGATCCTTCCCTTTTATGTATTCTTTGTTTTCTTAAATGCTGAAGGTCTGATTGGAGGATTCCTCTGCTGGTGTTCTGGCCGTAGTTTGTTGCCCGCAGCTCTCTCATGGAGTCTTGATGTTTGAGACATCTGAGCGCTGGGATGGGAAAGATTGGCTGGCCACATTCCCAGGCTCTGGGAAATCCTCTATTCTCCCACTCTCTGACTAGGTCATTAATTTCCTACTGTACTCCAAATTCGCCTCGAGACTCTTGTTTAGCACTCAGTTACCTCTACCTTCCTCAACTGCTGGTAGTGGTGTCAACCAACAGAGGGAATCTTGATGCTACAGGGCAGCATGGAATGTGGGTGTGGCCACGATTCTTCTATCCCATTGGTCAGAAAGAACCCTGAAAGAATATGGGTGTGGCTGGTATCCTGTGATGCAGGCAGAATGGGGAGAGTCAAGATGACAGCAGCCCCTTTCCCAGGGAACTCTGTCCAATACAGTTGGAACAAGAGGGTGACCTGCTTTAGCAGGATAGTTGCACAGATTGTTGTGTATGCCTGTCCGTTGCCAGTCCCGGACATAGAACTCAGGACCTAGGCACAGTTCGTGAGCTGCTTTTGCTCAAGGCTACCCCTCTACCACTGGAACCACATGGCTCTACTTCTGGTTTTGTTGACACTGAAGTTGGACAGGGGTCTCAAGTACTTTCCAGCCTAGGGTGACTTTGACCATGAATCTCTTTTCACAGCCTTGTAAGTATCATGGAGGACTGCTGAGAGCCCCTGGTGTCTGCTTAATCATTGGTCTTGCTAATGTTCTTGGACAGACTGGTGAGTTCCCTATCTTTGGGTTTAAGTGGTGGGAGCTGGAGCCCACAATTCGAATCCTGGTCCTGCCACCTCCAAATGGCAGAAGATCCTAAAAAACTCATTTCTATCCATATGAATACCAATGGAATGTGATGTATACCATGATTGAATGGGCAGTTCTTGAATGATTCTAGGATAAAATTATACACAATTATATTCTAGGACACTGATTGATTTTAATCAACACTTTATGGAGCATTTAAAAATTACATTCATTAAATGGAGAAATAATGAAATACCTAAGAATTGGCATAGAGATGCCATTTTTTTCTGCCAGGACTGAGATTGGAACTCATGGTCTGGGTAATCTGTTGCACTGTGTAGCAAGGGGAAGCTTGCTTTCTTGAAGTCAAGAAATTCATGTCTGTTCCTTAGGCCTGAAATTTATCCCCACCCATAGAAAACATCCAATTTGTGTATATTTTAAATATATGATTTATATTTACATACATATATTGACTCTGTATTGCATTTAGTGTAGTTATTAATTTTATTTTTTGTTTTGTTCATGTAGTGACCATTTATTTTATTCACTATCATGGCACATAAAATATTAATTAGATAGGATATAGGTCTGCATATGTATTCCACTTCATACTTGACACACAGGACTTTCAGAGAAAAGGAAAACGTGTCACAATCTTCTTCTTACTCCACGATTCATTTTTTGGGAGTGCTGGCATCTGAACTCATGGCCAACAGGGCAAAATTCATGAATGATTGAGTGTCAGCATGCCATCCTGGGGCAAACAGAGCTGACAGGCATTTCCCAGGACCTGAGACTGAGCCCCAGGGATTGACAAAATAAGAACAGATTGACACGCAGATGGTAGTATGCTTATAAATATATATATTTATAGTGTGCCAGAGATGTCTATCTATTATTCAGTTATATAGACTACAATCCTAACAATTCTTGGGTATTTTTATGCCTCTATATAATTAATGTTATTGTTTTCATCATTAATAAACTTTTAAGTAAATCAGTGTCGTGAAATCAATTTGTCCCTGTAAGAAATAGTAGTCTTTTTAGAAACAGAAACCTTTTTTTTTTTTTTTTCGGTCGTGGGGCTTGAACTCTGGTCTTGGGCGCTGTCCCTGCACTCTTCAGCTCAAAGCGAGCCCTCTACCACTTGAGCCACAGCACCACTTCCAGAAATAGTAGTCTGTAGTCTTTTAATGCTTCATATTAAATAAAATCAATCATCCTACTGAAATCATAATGTCTATTTTTATACGAGTATCACTCATGAGCAACTCATTCAACCATGACACTTACAACATTCAATCATTATTCCTATAAATGGGAATGAGTCTCTTAGGATCTTCCACTATCTGGAAGTGACATGACTGGAATTCAAGTCTAGGCTTATATTGCCTGCAGGACTATGTCTTCCCCAGTACCCTGCCAGCCTTCAGCAATACAAGGTGAATACCCTTTGGAGCCGTGTCATTCAGACCCCAATGGTCATGCTACAAAATGTTAAAACTTCATCCTACCACTTCTCTGTGCGTTTTCCCTCCCACAAGGCCTGGATGTCTAGGATCCCAGGATCGCCTGTGGTTCCAGTGGCTCCACCCCAGACTAGTATGATGGAAGCTGAGGCAGAGTTGCCTCAAGACCTTGCTTTGCAAAAAAATAAAATAAAAATAAATAAATAAATAAATAAATAATCTCCCTGGCTTGCAATTGGTTCTGTATTTTCTGCCAGGCTTTGGATTTGAACACAGGGTCTGGGTAACTTTGCAGCACTGTGAACAAAGGGGAAGCTCACCATGCTTGAACACAAGAAAATCAGGCTTACTCCCTAGGCTTGAATTCAAGCCCCAGCCCTGGGAAACATACTATGTATATACATTGTAATGATAGGATTTGTACTTACTTATAGATGTTCAGTACATATCCTGTTTGTTGTGGTTATTTATTGTATTTCTGTTTTATTCATTTATTTACCATTTATTCTATTGACTGTAATAACACACATTCCATTTATTATTTTGATGACATCCTATCACATAGTATCTAGATTTGTAGACATGTTCTCCATCATGTCTGACACCCATAACGCTCAGAGTAAAGGAAAACAGGTGTCACACTCGGCTTCTTACTCCACAATCCAATTGTTGGCAGTGCTGGGATCTGAACTCAGGGCCTAGCAGACCCAATTCATGAATGGTTGTGTCAAAACGGCAACCTCTAGCCTAGGAATTGCCAGGCAGTTCCCAGACCCTGACATCGAACCACAGGGATGGACATAATAGCCATACATGGATAGGCAGGTGATAGTGTACCAATAAATATATATTTGTATAGAGTGCCAGAGACATCTACCTAGGATTCAATGACATCAAGTACATTCCTACCAACTCTTAGGTAGTTATTATGCACCATTGAAGAAATAGGATTCTTTTCATGCTTAATAAACTATTCAATAAGATCAATGCGTCTAATTTTAGACTAGACCGCTGCATACAGAAAATTCTCAATCATAGTTTGCTAAAATTCCATCAGTATTCCGATGCATAGGAATGAGTCTCTTGCAAAATCCCCCGACTGGTAGGTGTCATGACCAGCATTTGAACTCAGGGCCTACATTGCGGCATGGGCCTATGGCTTCCCTGATAGCCCACTGGCCTTTGCCAATGCAAGGTGAAGTACCCTTTGTAGGCGTGTCATTCAGACCCAGGATGGTCACCATGGAAAGGAAAAATTAATTTTAAAAGTCCATCCTGTGGCTTTTTTTCTGTGTGTGTGTGTGTGTGTGTGTGTGTTTTCCTGCAAGACTTCAAGGCCTAGGATTACAGGATTGGCTGTGGGCCCATGGCAGCCTGTCACCCTGAGGTGATTAAAGCTGAGGCAGAGTTACCACAAACTGAGTTCAAATCCCTTCCTTGGCAAATAATAATAATAATAATAATAATAATAATAATAATAATAATAATAATAATAATAATAACAACAACAACAATAAAGCACCCTGGGTCAGAACTCGCACCATTTTTCTGCCACAGCTGGGTTACCAACTCAGGTCTGGGTAAATCTATACCACTGTATAGGAAAGGGAAGCTCACCATCCTTGAAGACTACAATATCACGCTAGGTCACAGGGCCTGAATTGAAGCCCCAGTATTGGCAAAAATAATATAACCACCTATTTTACATATAGGAACTCTATTTACATACATGTGTGGAATGCCTCATGCATTCAGTGTAGTTACTCTTTTTATTTTGTGTCTTAATCATGTATGCATTTTGTGTTTTATTGAGCATGATGACAGACATAACTGTGCCGAAACGGATGACAACTTATTCCCATGGATATAGACTTGCCTATATAGCATTCTCCATCCTCCCTGAGAACCTGGACTTTCAAAGGAAAACAGGTGTATCGATGGGCTTCTCACATGAGGGTTCATCTATTGCCACTATTGAGATTTTAACTCAGAGCCTAGCAGGCCCAATTGGCGAAAGGGTCTAGGTGAGGATACCAGCCTGTGAGCAACTAAGGAGCTAGACCTTTCCCAGGACCTGACATCAAACCCCAGGGAGGGCCAGGATAGTACTAAATTCATAATTTAAACATGGGATCTATACTGACATACATGTGCAGACAGCATTTTGCATTCGGTGCAATTCTCCTTATTTTGTGTCTAATTCATGGAGGTATTGTGTATTTTACTGAGTATGGTGACAGCTATAACTGTGCTGACATGGATCACAACCTGTTCTCATGTTGCCTATGCATTCATTCTCCAGCCTAGTTGAGACCCAAGACTTTCACAGGAGAGGAAAACAGGTGCAACGACTGGCTTCTGACATCAGGATGAACCTTTTGCCAGTGCTGGGATTTGAACTGAGGTGTGGATAGCTCTGTTGCACTGTGGGGGAAGGGGAGGCTCACCATCCTTGAAGACTAGAATGTCAGGCCAGGTCCGGGGCCTGATTTGAAATCCCAGCACTGGACAAAATAAGAAGCCCAGCTCTTTTAAACATAGGATCTCTATTTACATACAGGTGTGGTATGCATTTTGCATTCAGTTTGGTTATTCTTTTTATTTTGTGTCTTTTTCAAGGATGTGTTGTATATTTTATTGAGCATAGAATGACATATAAAACTGTGCTGACATAGATGACAACCAATTCCCATGGGTGTAGAGTTGCCTGTGCTTTCTTTTTTTTTTTTTTTGTATTGTTTTTTTTTAATTTAATTTAATTTTATTTGTGAACATACTGTACAGAGGGGTTACAATTGCATGGGCAGGATAATGCGTACATTTCTTACCAAGCACTGCAGCCTCCTCTTTTGTTTACACTTCACATCACTTCCCAGCCTCACCCCTCCCCCCCAATCCCAATCCTTCTCCTTCCCCCCTCCCCCCCCGCACTGACGTTGTAACGTTGTACAGCTCATTTTGGACATGACAATTTGTATTTCTCATTGTTGCAACAGGTCCACCTGTATCCTTAAACAACTGGTTTTT
Organism: Dipodomys merriami; assembly: GCF_024711535.1. Taxonomy (NCBI): domain Eukaryota; kingdom Metazoa; phylum Chordata; class Mammalia; order Rodentia; family Heteromyidae; genus Dipodomys; species Dipodomys merriami. The sequence goes on from NW_027202401.1 coordinate 174,548, forward strand.
CCCCATCTCCTCAACAAGTTATACTGAAATCAAATATAGTGAAAGCAGGGGTTATACTATGGGGGAGGGACATAAAAGCAACAAAGAGATAATCTTATAGATGCATTAATAACACATGCATGAAAGAAAAAAACATCAAAATACATATCTAAGGGTTCATTTTCCTGACATCACATTAACTGACCTTTTCTGCTTGACTCATACATATACTAGATATTGAAAATAAGGGAATCCATGGGACCTATGTTTATTTGGGCCTGGCTTACTTCACTTAATATAATTTTTTCCAAGTTTTTCCATTTCCTAACAAATGGGGCAATGTCATTATTTCTGATGGAGGCATAGAATTCCATTGTGTATATATACCACATTTTCATGATCCATTCATCTACTGAGGGGCATCTGGGTTGGTTCCATATCTCAGCTATGGTAAATAATGCTGCAACAAACATAGTTGTGCTGGTAGCTTTAGTGTGGTCTTGTTTGTAAACATTTGGGTAAATGCCCAAAAGTGGGATTGCTGGGTCATAGGGGAGATGTATGTGAAGTCTTTTGAGGAACCTCCATACTGCTTTCCAAAGTGGTTGAACAAGTTTACATTCCCACCAACAATGAAGTAAGGTTCATTTCTGTCCACATCCCCTCCAGCAACTGTTGTTGTTAGAGTTCTGGATTCTTGCCGTTCTAACTGGAGTGAGGTGATATCTCAATGTTGTTTTGATTTGCATTTCTTTTATGGCTAGGGATGTTGAATATTTCTTCATGTGATAATGGCCATCCTTCTTTCTTCTTCAGAGAAGTTTCAATTTAAGTCTTCCGCCCACTTATTTATTGGGCAGTTGTTTCTTTGTGGATTTGTTGTTGGGGGGTTTAATTTTTAGAGTTCCAAATATATTTGAGATATGAGATCCTTGTCCGTTGTATGGCTAGTAAAGATCTTCTCCCAATCCGTAGGCTTTCTATTGATCTTGCTAGCTATGTCATTTGCCCTGCAGAAGCTCTGCAACCTTATGCAATTCCATTTGTCCAACTTTTCTTTGATTTGTTGTGTTTCCGGGTCTCTATTCAGAAAATTTCGGCCTCAGCCAAAGAGACCTAGGGTTTCTCCTATTCCATCCTGTAATGTTTTCAGAGTGTCTGCTTTGAGTTCAAGGTCTTTGATCCATTTGGAGTTGATTCTAGTGCAGGGTGATATATAAGGATGTAGCTTTAGTTTTCTACATGTAGTTAACCAATTTTGCCAGCACCATTTACTGAAGAGGCTGTCTTTCTTCCATTCTATTGTTTTAGCTCCCTTATCGAAGATTAGATGGCTATAGGTCTGTAGGTTCATTTCTGGGTTTTCAATTCTATTCCATTGGTCCTGAGGTCTGTTCTTATGCAAATACCCAGCTGTTTTGATTACTATGGCTTTATAGTAGAGTTTGAAATTTGGTATTGATATTCCTCCAACAGTATTCTTTCCGTTGAGGAGCACTTTTGCTATTCGCGGTCTTTTATTGTTCCATATGAATTTTTGGATTGCCTCTTCTATTTCCTTGAAGAATGAGGGTGGAATTTTGATAGGTATTGCATTGAATTTGTAGATAGCCTGGGGAAGTATTGCCATTTTCACGATGTTAATCTATCCAATCCAGGAGCATGGGAGATTTTGCCATTTTTTAAGTTCTGTGTTGATTTCCTTTTTCAAGATTTTAAAGTTTTCATCATAGAGGTCCTTCACTTCTTTGGTTAAGTTAATTCCTAGGTATTTTATTTTTTTGTGGGGCTATTACAAATGGAGTTGCTTTCCTAATTTCAGCCACACTTTTCTCATTGTTGGCATACAGGAAAGCCATTGATTTTGGGGGGTTAATTTTATAACCTGCTACTTTACCAAAGTTTTGAATCAGCTTGAGTAATTTGGGAGTGGAGTCCATGGGGTTCTTTAAATACAAGATCATGTCATCTGCAAAGAGGGAGAGTTTTATTTCTTCTTTCCCTATTTGGATCCCCTTTATTTCTGCATCTTGTCTTATTGCTGCAGCTAAGCATTCTAATAGTAGATTGAAGGGAAGTGGAGAGAGTGGGCATCCTTGCCTTGTTCCTGAGTTAAGAGGAAATGGCTTTAGTTATTCAACATTGAGTAAAATGCTGGCTGTAGGTTTGTCATATACAGCCTTTATTGTATTGAGGAATGATCCATGGATTCCTAATTTTTCCAATACCTTCATCATGAAGGGGTGTTGGATCTTGTCGAATGCTTTTTCTGCATCTATTGAGATAACCATGTGGTTCTTATTCATGCTTCTGTTGATGTGATGAATAATACTAATTGATTTGCGTATATTGAACCAGCTTTACATCCCTGAAATGAATCCTGTTTGATCGTGGTGTATGATTTTTTGGATGAATTGTTGAAGTCGATTGGCCAAAATTTTGTTGAGAAGTTTTGCATCAATATTCATCAAAGAAATGGGTCTATAGTTCTCTTTCTTTGATGAGTCCCTGCCTGGTTTTGGGATGAGGGTTATGATGGCTTCATAGAATGTGTTCGGTAGTGAGCTTTCTCTTTCAATTTCATTGAATAGTTGGAGGAGAATTGGTGTGAGCTCTGCTTTGAAGGCCTTGTAAAATTCCGCTGTAAAGCCATCTGGTCCTGGACTTTTCTTAGTTGGGAGGTCTCTTATTGCTGTTTCTATTTCAGTGCTTGATATGGGCCTGTTAAAATAGTTTAACTCATCATGGTTTAGTTTTGGCATGTCAATATTTGCTAGGAAAAGGTCCATTTCTGTCAAGTTCTCAAACTTATTAGCATAAAGTTTTGAGAATTATTCCCTTATAATATTCTGAATCTTGGTTGTTTCCGTGGTGATGTTTCCATTCTCATCTCTGAGTTTATTAACTTGGGTGTGTTCTCTTCTTTTTCTGATAAGATTTGCTAAGGGTCTGTCAATTTTGTTAAGTTTTTCAAAGAACCAACTCTTTGTTTTGTTGATTCTTTCTATAGATTTTTTGTATTCTAATTCATTTAATTCTGATTTAATTTTGATTATTTCTTTCCATCTACTGGATTGGGGTTTATCTTGCTGCTCTTTTTCAAGGTGGTTTAGATGTGTCATTAAATTGTTAGTTTCAGATCCCTCCAATTTGTTGATGTAGGAGCTCAGAGCTATAAACTTGTCTCTGAGTACTGCCTTTGCTGTTTCCCAGAGGAGCTGGTAATTTGTGTGTTCATTTTTGTTGAATAGCATGAACATTTGAATTTCCTTTCTAATCTCTTCCATGACCCACTCATGATTCAGCACTGTGTTGTTGAGCCTCCATGTGATGCCGGACATTCTTTGGTGGCTTTTGGTGTTGAGTTCTAATTTTATTCCCTTGTGGTCAGAGAGAATGCAAGGTATAACTTCAATGTTTCTGAATTTAGACAAGTTTGCTTTGTGACCTAAAATGTGGTCTATTTTCGGAAATGTTCCATGTGCTGCTGAGAAAAACGGGTATTCTGATGCTGCTGGGTGAAATGTTCGATAGATATCTGTTAAGTCTAGTTGATCTATGGAGCTGTTTATGTCTGCAGTTTCTCTGTTGAGTTTTTGCCGAGTTGATCTATCTAGTGGGGAGAGTGGTGTGTTAAAATCCCCAACAATTAATGTCTTTGGATCTATATGGGATTTGAGGGAAAGTAGTGTTTCTTTGATAAATTTGGGTGCTCCATTGTTTGGCGAATAGATATTTAGAATTATAATATCCTCCTGAAGGAGAGATCCTTTAATTAATGTGTAGCGGCCTTCTTTATCTCTTCTCACGAATTTTAATTTGAAGTCTATTTTATCTGATATTAGGATTGCAACTCCTGCCTGTTTATGTGGGCCGTTTGCTTGGTAGATTTTGTTCCAGCCTTTAACTTTGAAAATGTGTTTGTTTTTATGCCCGTGCTTTCTTGATTCTTGCTGAGACCCAGCACTTACACAGTACAGGAAAACAGGTGCAAGGTTTGGCTTCTCACGTCAGGATAAACCTTTTGGTAGTGCTGGGATTTGAACTTGGGTCTAGGAATACCAAAAGCCAAATGGGTCCATATGAGCCCAACAACTTGTGAGCCACTAAGGAGCTAGGCCATACACAGGACCTGAGATAGAGCCAGAGGGTGGGGATGGGGCACAATATTCATCCATTCCTAAGCTAAAGCTAGTATGCTAATTACCTATTTGGATAGAGTAGGAGATGTAGACATCTGTGTTCGAATCCTATCTACCATTTGAGTACTGATTCTTGGATCTTTCCCAATGCCTCCAATTCCTGAATGTGATTCCTATTGTCACACTTCATGAACTCTTAATTAAAACTAATTGTTGTACCATACATCTTGTCTATCATTTTCTATGAGAATCATGCATGAACTAAACTCTTCCCTAGGCCTGAATTCAAGCACCTCATAACATTCATAGACATGTTAAATATATGATTTATACTTAAATCAATATATTCAGTCTATAACATATTTTTTGAGTGACACATTATATTTTATCATTTATTTATTTAGCATTAATTTTATGGACCGTGAGTGCACCTATAACATTTATTACATTTATTCCCATCTATCCCATAGCATGTAGCTTTGCAGACATATTTTGAACTTGTACAGAAAAGGAAAACAGGTGTCAACCTTGAAATCTTATACTAGGAAGAAATTTTTGGCAATGATGAGACCTGATGTGAAGAAGGCCTGAAGAGGCCCAATTCATGAATAGGTGAGTGTCAGCACCGCAGCCTCTTGCCCATTCAGCTGCGAAGTGGATCTCAGAACCTGGGATGAAGCCCCAGGTTTGGCCAAAACAGCAGTAACTTTCTATGACCATGTTGATTTATAAATAAATAAAATTATATATTTATTTTGGTGTCTAGTCATGGGGCCTGAACTCTGGGCCTGGGTGCTGTCCCTCAGCTCAAGGCTAGCACTCTATCACTTGAGCCACAGTGTCACTTCTGGCTTTTTTCGTTTTGCTTATGTGGTGCTGAAGAATCGAACCCAGGGCCTCAGGCATGCAAGGTAAGAGATCTACAACTGAGCCACTTTTCCAGCCCAAATATAAATTTAGATATTTAGGTACTGCCATAGATGTCTGTCTACTAGTATTCAATGACATATATTACCTTCATACCAATTCTCATGTATTTAGTGAGAACTCCATTTAATCAATAGTATTCTTTTGATGCATAATAAACTATGAAATAAAGTCAATCCCTGTCCAGTGATTATTGGGTCTAATTTTATGCAAGACTGATTGACGGACTACTCATCCAACCATGACATTGATCACATTCCTCTGGTGTTCCTATGGACAAGGCCTAGTTTTTTAGGCTATTCAGCCCCCTGTAAGTGGCATGACTGGGATTCGAACTCAGGGCCTAGTGTCCACGTTGGCCTATGGCTTCGCTGATAGAACCAGCCTTCAGAAATGCCAGATTACTACAGGTTGCAGCCATGTCATTACCATCCAGTATGGTCAACATGCAAGGAAGGAAATCAGAAACTGCTGACCATCCGCGGTTTGTGGCTTTTTTTTCGGTGCTGTTTTCATTTTCTTTTCCTGTGAGCCCCTGAGGCCTAGAACCACAGGATGGGCTCTGGGTCCAGAGGCTGTACCATCCCAGGCCAAGTTTATAGAAAATGAGGAGGAGTTGCCACAACCTGAGTTCAAACCCAGTGCTTGGCAAAAAATAATAAATAAATTAATTAATTAATTAATTAACAACACTATTGAAGCTCCCTATCTTGGATTTCATGCCATTTTGTTATCTGACAGGCGAGGGCTGTCACCTTGGGATCTGGGAAACTCTGATGCACTTGGGGGAGGGGGAGGAAAGGGAAGCTCTCCTCCCTTGAAGACAAACAATTCAGGCCTGTTCCCTAGGCCTGAACTCAAGCCCCAGCCCTGGAGAACATAACATTTATAGGCATTTTCATTTTATCATTTATACTTACATCCATACATTCAGTCTATATCTTGTTTGTTGGAATGATTCATTATATTTTATTATATATTTATTTGTTTACCATTTATTTTATGGACTATGAGTGCACCTCTAACATTTATTATATTCATTCAAATCTATTCCATAGCATGTAGCTTTGCAGACATATTATAAATATCATACCTGACACCAAGCACTTGCACAGAAAAGGAAAACAGGTATTACACTTGCAATCTTACTCCAGGAAGACATTTTTAGCAATGCTGGGACCTGAACTGAGGCCCTAGAGGCCCAATTATGAATGGGTGAATGTCAGCACGGCAGCATCTAGCACATTCAGCTGCCAGGTGGATCCCAGGACCTAGGATGGAGACACAGGTTTGGCCAAAATAGCAATACCTTTCTATGCAGAGGGTGGTATACAAATAAATATATATTTAGATATTTAGATACTGCCAGTGATGTCTATCTAGTATTCAATGGCATATACTACCTTCCTAGTGATTCTCAGGTATTTAGTGAGGACTCCATTTAATCAATAGTATTCTTTTAGGGGATGGGAAGGTGGCACATTGGGAGAGTGCTTATCTTGCATGCATGAGTCCCGGATTCGATTCCTCAGCAACCCATGATCAGAAAAAGCCACGAATGGCACTGTGTCTCACATGGTACCGCGCTAAACCAGAGGTGAAAAGCTGACGGACAACGCCCAGGCCCAGAGTTCAGTCCCCACTACTGACAAAACACACACACACACACACACACACACACACACACACACACAAACACACACACAAACAATGTATTCTTTTAATGCATAATAAACTATAAATTAAAATCAATCCACATCTTGTGAATACTGGATTTAATTTTTGCTAGACGAATTGACCAACTAATCATCCAACCATGACATAAATCACATTCCTCTGGTGTTCCTATGGACAGGCAATAGTTTCTTAAGCTCTCAGCCCTTTGTAAGTGGCATGACTGGGATTCAAACTCAGGGCCTAGGTGTGCAGATTGGCCTGTGGCTTCACTGACAGCCTGCTGAAAGCAATGCCAGGTGACCTACAGGTTGCAGTTGTGTCATTTGGACCCGGGATGGTCACCATGCATGGAAGGAAAACCGAGAAACCTCTAACTGTTCACAATTCCTGGCTATTTTTCCTTGCCATTTTGTTTTCTTTTTCGTGTCAGCCCCTGAGGCCTAGGATCCCACGATGGGCTATGGATCCAAAGGCTGCACCAACCCAGCCTAGGGTGATGGAAGCTGAGGCAGAATTGCCATGAACTAAGTTAAAGTCCTGTGCTTGGCAAAACAAACAAACAAACAAACAAATAAAATATATAGAAAATAAACTAAAATGAATTTTAAAAATGTAAAAATACTAGTGGTGCTCCCTGGGTTGGATTTCATGCTCGTTTTTTTTCTGCCCGGCCTGGGAGTTGCTCTTGGAGTCTGGGAAACTCTCATGCACTCTGGGGGATGGGGAAATTCACCCTCTTTGAATACAAGCAATTCAGGCTTCTTCCCTAGGCCTTAATTCAATCCCCAGCCCTGTTAATTAATATTCATCAACATTTGAAATGATTAATATCTACATACTTATATTTAGTGCATATTGCTTTGAGTGTATTTATTTTTTGTGTTATTAATTCATTATATTTATTGATTATTATTACACTTATAACAGGTATTAAATTTATTACATCTTATGAAAATTATACACATTTACATATGTATTATATATATCTTACTTCAGACCCGGTCATTCACAGAAATTTTATAGTAGATGATCCCATGCTAAGAAAAACAGAAAGAATACACCAACCAAAGTCTAATTTACCCCAGTGGCTCACATCTTTAATAATAGCTACTCAGGAGGCTGAGAACTGGAAGATTAACTGTCAAAGCCAATGAAGGCAGAAAAGCCTGAGAGACATCATCTCCAATTAACTGGCAAAAAACCAGGCTACAGGTATAGCTGAAGTGGTAGAAAATCAAGAAAGAACAAGCTGAGTTCAAATGTGAGGAGAGGGGGTACGGGGATAAAAGGGAGAGAAATCCTCCAAAAACAGAGTACAAAACAATACACAAATCCTACCTAATTTATGGTACCAACCAAACTGAAAAGAAAAATGAAGCTTTTTCATTTGTATAACTTTACATGAGCACATATGCTCTTAAGTACACTTCAAAGCTATGTTTAATAATATATATATATAAATAGATAGATCGATAGATAGATAATGCATATATATATTTAAATAAACTAATAAACCAGCCAATGAATAAATACTTCTGAATTAGTGCCTTAACCATGGCATTATAAATTATTTATACTAAAAGTGTTTTCCAAGTTTCTTTTCTCAGAATCAATCTTTAAGTAGTTTTTTCATATGCCTGGCACCGGTGGCTCATGCCTATAATCCTAGCTACTCAGGAGGCTGTGCTCTGAGGTTGGCGGTTCAAAGTCAGCCCAGGCAGAAAAGTCCGTGAGACTCTTATCGGCAATAAACCACCAGAAAACCGAAGTGGCATTGTGACTCAAGCAGTAGATCACTTGCCTTGAGCTGAAGAGCACAGAAATAACCCCTGAGATCAAGCCCCAGGACCAAAAAAAAAAAAAGTTTTGTTCATGCAGATCATAAAATTCTAACATGCTGAGCTTTAGGAAACTTTTCTCCCAGGGTCTTATAAGTACTCCACTATTGAGATACCATCACAGTTCCATTGCTTTTGTTTTTCATTTTACGATCCAGTTTATTCCCAAAATGCTTACAATTACCTACTGTCCTCACAGAAGTGAGGTTTTATTCAGAAACCCTACCTTTTGTGCTATGAGGACTCCCCTAGTGTATTTCGTGGTAGGCACTGAGGAAAACTCATATGACACAAATGCAGACAGTTTATAATTGTAGAAATAACTCTAAATAGAAATAAACTCAACTGTCCCGACCTTCTAGGGAGAAATGATGTCCTTATTTTCATTCTCACTGTTCAGGGCAGATGGTCAAAATAGAAATACCAATGTGCTATGCTGAAATGTAAAAGTTTAGACCCCTTTTTTGAAAAACTCTCATGTTATAAAATCAATATGTATCAAATAAATGTGAAGTGAACTTAAAAAAATATTAAAAATGCTAAAGAAGCTCCCTGGCTTGGAATGTGTGCCATTTTTTTGTCTGCAAGTCCTGGAATTTGAACCCGGGGTCTGGGTAACTCTGTTGTACTCTGGGGGAAGGGGAAGCTCGCCCTGCTTGAAGACCAGTAAGTCATTCCTGTTCCCTAGGCCTGAATTCAAGCCCCAGACCTGGAAAACGTACTCCTTATATGCATTTTAAAGATAGGATTGAACTTCCATACACGTGTTCAGTCTATATTATGTTTGGTGTGGTTATTCATTGTATTTTTTATTTTTTCATTTATTTACCGTTTATTTTATTGACTGTGATGACTCCTATGTATTACATTGTTTACATCCTATCACATACCATATAGATTTGTAGATGTGTTCTCCATCATGCCTGACACCCAGGACTCTCCCAGAAAAGGAAAACAGGTGTCGCACTTGGCTTCTTACTCCAAGATTAAATTTTTGGCAGTGCTGGGATATGAACTCAGTGCCTAGCAGGTCCAATTCATGAATGGGTGAGTGTGAGCACAACAGCCTATAGCCAATGAAGCTGTGAGGTGGTTCCTAGGTGCTGAGATTGTGACCCAGGATTGGCCAAAACAGCCATACAAGGATAAGCAGACAGTAGTATACAAATTAATATATATTGGTAAAAAGCACCATAGCCGCCTATCTATGATGCAATGACATATACTACATTCCTACTAACTCTTGGGTATTTATTATACCACAATTAAAGGAATACTATTCTTTTCATGCTTAATAAAACATGAAATTAAGATCAATCAGTGTCCTAGGATTATTGCATTCAATTTTAGGCTCAACCAATGCACAAACTTCTCTTTCATTTGATATTCCTATGCATTGAAATGAGTGTCTTGTGATCTCCTGTCATTGGTAGTTGTCAGGACCTGGATTTGAACCCAGGGCCTATGTTGACAGGTTGGCTTATGGCTTCCCTGCTAGCCCGCCAGCCTTTAGCAATGGCAGGTCAGGTGTACTTTGCACCCGTGGCATTCAGACCCAGGATTGTCACTGTGCAAAGATTTTAAAAAAATTAAACCCCCATCTCTCTCTAGCTTGCCACATTTTGTACTATCCCACATGTTTTTTCTTTCCCCAAGCCCTCTGGGCCTAGGATTCCAGGATTGGGTATGGGTCCTGAGGCTGCACCCAGCTTAGAATGATCGAAGCTGAGGCAGAGTTGCCAGGACATGAGTTCAAGTACTAAAAAAGGCATAAAAAAGAAAAAAAAGAAAAAAATATTTAACTAAATTAAAAAAATAGAGCTCTCTCGTTTGGAATTTCTGCCAGTTTTCTTTCCTAGCCTGGGATTTGAACTCAGGGAATTGTAGCAATGTGAGGGAAAGTGCAGATTTGCTACTACTTGAGTTCAAATCCCATGCCAAGTCAAAACTAAAAAATTATGTCACTGAGCTTGGTAGGGGGATTAGTAGTGGAGATGGGAGGTAAGGGATGGTAGGGGAAAACAAAGGTGGAGGTAACAATGTTCAATATGAAATATACTCATGAGCTTGCTCAAGTAACTGTGACCATTCTGTACAACATTTTTACAATAAAAAAACATATAAAAAAGAAACAATGTAGTATTCTGAGAAGCACTTTGGGGTTAAGGGAAGGATGTCTGAATAGATGTACAAAATTCTACACTGCTTTTTATTTAATGTTCAGTATGGAACTGAATAAACTTAACTGCTTCTATTAAAAGATTAAGTCACTGTCTTGGAACTGGGGTCAGTATTTATACCATTGGTGGGATTTTATCTCACCATCCAGGTAATTCTTTTGTACCATGGGTGAAGGAAAAATTTACTGTCCTTGAGGAAAAAAAATTCAGGCTAGAGTTCCCATGGCCTGAATGAAGGCCCTGCAATGGAAAAGATATTTCTATACATGTGTAATATATGATATATCCTTACATATGCATGTTTATTACATGTTATAATTTTCATTATTGATTTTGTATTTATTTTATTTTTATTTGATTCATTCTTTTATTATTTATTTTATTTAGTATTATCATTCCTATTTACATTTTGCACATCTATTACAAAATTATACACAATAATTTAGGACATTGACTCATTTATCATTAAAACTTTTTGTGTTGAAACATGATATATAATTAAATGGAGATATTTGTCACAGTCTTCTCACGTTTAGAGTTTCTCCCAAGAATGAGCTTTGTCTTATTTGTCTTTGGACACCTTCCTATAGGGATGTCTTTACATGATTTATACTGAGAAGCCTTTTCTTGAGGACAGGCAAGTTGTGGGATAAAATTGTAAGGGGGAGGCTACAAATGTGGCTTAGTGGTAAAAAGCTCACTCAGCATGCATGAATACCAGGGTTTGAATCCTCAGTGCCACATACTCAGAAAAAGCTAGACGCAGTGGAGTGGCTCAAATGTTAGAGGGCTAGTCTTGAGAAAAACAATCCCCAAGAGTGTCAAAAACAATAGGCCAGACACCAGTCGCTCACACCTGGAAAACTACCTTCTCATGTGGCTGAGATTTGAAGACCACAGTTTAAAGAGACCCTAGGCAAGAAAAGCCTGTTAGACTCTTATCTCCAATGAACCACTAAAAAATCCCATGTGGAGCTGTGGCTCAAGTGGTAGAGAGTTAGCCTTGACTGAATTGCTCAGGGACAGTGCCTAGGGTAGATACAAGACACACAACTGGAAAAAAATTGAGGGTTAATCAAAGTACTTTTCCTATTTGCTAATTATGAGAACATTCTCTGGAAAATCAACGCTGATATACACCAGAAAATGGAATCAGACCTTCAGGCTTAAGTGTAGCAGATCCATATGCCCAGCCTCATAGAATCTAGCATTGTAACCTTTTGTCCACAGGGTTCTGAAATATTCAATGTTGAAAGGCTTAATATGCTCCCCAAGCCCTTTGGGATAAGCAGTTGAATTGTATTGTCAATATCATTACACGTCTGAACCTAACAGAGCACCAGTAGCTCTTGCCCATCACCCTAGCTCAGGAGGCTGAGGTCTCAGTATCACACTGAAGAGAGCCAGGGCAGGAAAGTCTATGATACCCTGACTTCCACGTCTGAAATGTCAGATGTTCAAGAGCTTCTTGTTTTTCCCTTGGTGATGAGAAGTTACTCTAAATGTTCTTAGTGTTCTTGACCCATTGACCCATCCTGGGTTCAAATGAAGTTCTCAGGATCCAAGCCCTGGCACAGTTAGTAGGAAGAACTCCAGTATAACACTGTATTTGAAGGACAGAAAACAGTTTGAAAAGCCAGGCTAGGTGAAGAGAACAAGGAGGTAGAATATACAAACTCAACAGGGAAGTGAGCTGCAAAATCACTTCATTCATTCCAGGCACAGCCAGCAATGGGGGAAACCTGAAACATTTGTTAGAGTTACACGAGGGTCAGGCTTTTCTCAGCTTCCTCAAACAATGACTAACCTTCCTTCCTCAGGCGATCTTTAGGTTACCAATAGAGAGCCAGTTTAGTGAGGGAGAGGGGAGGAACAGAGTAGAAAAACCCTGCTCTCTGGTCTTAGGGAGTGGGTTTTTTACTCTCCATCTATCATATTTGAAGGCCCTTCTTCTACCTCTGCCAGTCTTTTCTCCTTCCTTCATTCTCCACATCATTAATGCTAATCCCCAGTCCAAGGTAAGGCAGAGTCATTTCTCTTTTGTCTCCAAGCAGCTGAGTTAGAACCTGGCTCTGCCCTGTTGGTTCTGGGGCCTTCGGCTACCTGAGAAGTGGGAAAGAGACATTCTTCCTGCTCTGTGGTTGTGTGAAGGTGATGCTGGTGTCCTAGCACACTACAGAAGCCTCATGACTGGGAATTGTTCCCTTCTTTCCTCCTGAAGTCCAAGACCAGATTCAGCTATCATTTTTCTATCTATCTATCTATCTATCTATCTATCTATCTATTTATCTATCTATCTATCTATCTATCTATCTATCTATCTATCTATCTATCTATCTATCTATCTATCTATCTACTTTTCTTTTTTCTTCCTTCCTTCCTTCCTTCCTTTCTTCCTTCCTTCCTTTCTTTCTTTCTTTCCTTCTTTCTTTCTATCTCTTTCTTTCTTTCTTTCTTTTTTTCTTTCTTTCTTTCTTTCCTTCTTTCTTCCTGTCTTTCTTCTTTCTTTCTCTTTCTTTCTTTCTTTCTTTCTTTCTTTCTTTCTTTCTTTCTTTCTTTCTTTCTTTCTTTCTTTCTTTCTTTTGGTCTTTCTATGTATGTATGTATGTATGTATGTATGTATGTATGTATGTATGTATCTATCTATCTATCTATCTATCTATCTATCTATCTATCTATCTATCTACTTTTCTTTTTTCTTCCTTCCTTCCTTCCTTCCTTTCTTCCTTCCTTCCTTTCTTTCTTTCCTTCTTTCTTTCTATCTCTTTCTTTCTTTCTTTCTTTCTTTTTTTCTTTCTTTCTTTCCTTCTTTCTTCCTGTCTTTCTTCTTTCTTTCTCTTTCTTTCTTTCTTTCTTTCTTTCTTTCTTTCTTTCTTTCTTTCTTTCTTTCTTTCTTTCTTTCTTTCTTTCTTTTGGTCTTTCTATGTATGTATGTATGTATGTATATATGTATGTATGTATGTATGTATGTATGTATGTATGTATGTATGTATGTATCTATCTATCTATCTATCTATCTATCTAACTATCTATCTATCTATCTATGTACCAACATACCTACCCGCCTGCCTACCTACCTGCCTACCTACCTACCAACCTACCTAACTACCTACCTATATAGTTATCCCTTTGACATTTCTTGGGCTGAACTCAAGGCTTGGGCACTGTCTCTAGCACTCTGCTACTTGAGCCACAGCACCAATTCTGGATTTTTCTGTGTATGTGTTACTAAGGAATCGAACCCAGGGACTCTTGCATGCTAGGCAAGCACTCTCCCACTAATCCACATTCCCAGTCCCCTCCTCTTTTTTCTTTTTTTTTTTTTTTGGGTCCGGTTGTGGGGCCTGAACTCTGGGCCTGGGTGCTGTCCCTCAGCTCTTCAGCTCAAGGCTAGCGCTCTACCACTTGAGCCACAGCACCACTTCCGGCTTTTTTCTTTTTGCTTATATGGTGCTGAGGAATCGAACCCAGGGCCTCAGGCTTGCAAGGCAAGCGCTCTACCACTGAGCCACCTTCCCAGCCCCTCCTCTTTTTTCTTAATGGTAGTTTTTACATATATATGTTACCATTTGGCATCCCCAAGTCTAATTTTCTGAATATCGCTTATTTCTATGAACCCTGACCTTCTCTTCCCCTGCCTGATTTGTGTTTGCTCCTGCATTGGCCTCATAATAAATTGTAAATAAAGGCTGCTGAGAGCTTCAGTGTGCATCATATAAGGGAACAGGGCTAGAACCCTGGAAGAGAAAAACAATGGGGCTGAAATGAAGAGAATGATGCAGTATGTACAATGAGCATATATAAAACATAAATCAGTAAATAAAAGCAGAAGTTTTGCATACAGCCTCTTTGCACCTAGGGAAGTAATATACACACATAGGTAAGTAGGACAATGATACATAAACTTGGTCTTCTCTTTTTGAATTTTTTTTGTGGCCATCCCATGGCTTAAACTGAGGATGCAATGCATTCCTCAGCTGTTTTTCACAAGGCTGAGGTTCTACCACTGCCACAGCTCCACTTCCAGCCATCTGGTTGTTCAATGGACTTAAGCGCCTCCCACGCTTTCCTGCCTGGTCTGGCCTGTATCTCCTGCTTGGCTTTCTCTCTCAAAGCTGGAGCTCTACCCTCTAGGCCACTGCTCCACTTCTGGTTTTCTGGTGGTTTATTGGAGACAATAAACCTTTCCTGCTAGGGCTGGCTTTGAATGGAGATCACCTGAGGAGGCTTCAAGTGGATTTCCTCAGGGATTCACCTAAGAGCCGCTCCACCCAAACCTTTAGTCTAAATCTCGAGAGGTACTAGATAAAAACGGAAACAGGAACATGCTTCTAGTGTGTCCTAGATAATTAAGATTGGAGCTATAAAACACTCGTAATTATTAGATCATTTTATAGGCAAAAGGAGCAATGCAGATAGTATGAGGATCACTCCAGCTTTCGGTCCTCATATCCTGAGACAGTAAATTCACTGCAGCTCAATGCTAAGTGACAGAACTCTCATTTCCTCAGGATATTTGCTTCTAAATCCTGTAACAGTCATTTCTCACTTTTGGCTTCAACCCTGTGACCAGAGGGTAAGATGAAGAGAGAAAATACTCTCAGAGAAAGCAGCTTTAAAGAACATTTGGTAGTTTACTTATAAGTCCCAACCATAGGAATGACCCTATTAAGAATCAGTCTAGAGTATAAAGCAAAGAAGAAAAGAAAGAAGGTGAAAGTGCCTGCTGAGTGTAATCTCAGCTCCTCAGGAGGCTGAGATGTAGAGAATTTGAGTTTGAAACCAGCCAGTGTAAGAAAGTCCTTGACAATGTAACTTCAATGAGATCACAGAAAACCCAGAAGTGGGGCTGTGACTGAAGCTTAATGCAGTACCCTTCAGCAAAAGGAGCTCTTGGACCAGGCCTAGGCTCATAGTTCAACGCCAGGACCTGCCCCCTAAAATAAACCTGTACCTCAATTGCTTTGTGTATGTATGGATGTATTCCTCTAGGTGAAACTCCTGAGTAGCTATGATGAAGGGCACCAAGCAAGAAAAATTGTATTCAATACAATGAGTTTATAACACAGAGACTGCTTTTATGATATTGTATATTCCAGGGCTCCCCTCACTGCTTCCAACGTAGCCTGAGGGTTTCTCTGCATCCCAGGCCAGCTGGGAGAAGTCTCTTTCATTGCCTGGATAGGCACACAAAAGGCCTCACTCCTGTAGAGCTGTGTACCAAGTAACTCCATCTGGGCCAATTAGTGAGGATGTGTGGGCAGGCTCTGAAGGTCAGGAGAAAAAGGCTATCTCTCTTCCCAGTGCTCTGTTTTACCAGGAGACCTTCACATTTGCCACCTCGCATGGCAGGCCAAGTTCTGTGCTTTTATCCTGCCTTTATGAGACAATATTCCGGTGTTCAGATACAGTGCTCAATATAATTCAGGAGTCCTTCAGGCAGACAACTAGGGCACTGAACATAACGAAACGTTTCATTGCTGGCAATGATGGGCATATAAAGCCTCTCCTAGGTTTCCAGACCTTGGGAAATCCAAGCACATGTTGGATATCACAAAGCTTCCTGTCATCTAGAACTGGTGAATCTCATCATCTTTTAAAACCTTTGACCTCTCCTAGTTGGGCACTGGTGGCTAGGTTTTGTGGTTGAACATGGGGCCTGGGTGATGACCATGAGTTCAGAGATGAAGTCTAATGCTTTACCATTATGTCACAGCTTCACTTTTGCTTTCTCTCTGTGTGTGAGTGTGTGTACATGCATCTGTGTGTGCATACACTAGTCCTGGAGCTTGAACTCAAGACAAGAGCACTGTACCTAGTTTCTCTTTTACAAGGTTTGCCCTCTCCCACTTCAACCATAGAGCCCCTTTAGGCTTTTCCTAGTGCTGTCGTTCTGAGAAATCAAGCCCAGGGTTTCATATATGCAAAGCACTCTACCCTAAGGCCTATTCACAGCCCTCTACTTTAAGTTTGTTAATTTGTTTCTGTCTTTTTTGTTGTTGTTGTCATTGTAGGAGTTGAAATCTGGGCCTGGGTGCTGTCCCTGAGCTCTTCAGCACAAATCTTGTGCTCTACCACTTGAGCCACAGAGCCACTTCCGGTTTTCTGGTGGTTCAGTGGAGCTAAGTGCCACAAGGACTTTCCTGCCCAGGCTAGCTTTGAACCATGATCCTCAGATGTCATCTTCCTGAGTAGCTAGGATGACCGGCATGAGCCACAAGTACCTAACTTCCACTTCAAGTTTCTTAGTGGTGAACTGGAGATAATAGTATCATGGTACCTTTTGTGCCAGGGATAGTTTGGAACCCAGATTTCAGCTACTTGAGAAGGCAGGATGACAGACCTCGGTTATAGAACCCTAAGCCATGGCACTCTGCTGCAAGGGGATCCATGGCTCCGTGTGCTGGAGTGCTAGCCATGAGCCCAAGAGATATGGGTCAGTGCCTAGGCCCTGAGTTCAAGGTTCATGATTTAGAAAAAATAAGACAAAACAATTGTCTCCTGTAGACAACTCACTAGTCTTCAGTAATACAAAATTTTGTCCCTGCCATGGGGACAGATCTGAGCTTCAATATTCTTTTTTGCATAGTCATGTCAGTTGTGGAGTTCTTATAAAGACAAGATGAAAGAATGCATGCTTTGAAGGACAAAATGCATAACACTCTTTTTTTTGTCGGTCATGGGACTTGAAATCTGGGCCTGAACTCTGTCCTTCAGCTCTTCAGCTCAAGGCTAGTGCTCTACCATTGAGCTACAGTGATACTTCCAGTTGTCTGGTGGTTTATTGGAGTCAGAGTTTCAGTGATTTTCCTGCCTGGTCTGGCTTTGAACCACTATCCTCAAATCTCAGCCACCAGAGTAGTTAGGATTACAGGCGTGAGCCACTGGTGCCCTGCTCCAAATAATCCTCTTTACATGACTCAGCACACAGCATCCTGTGAAAGACTCAGCACCCAGCACCCAATGCAGGACTCAGCACACTGAACCCTGCGAAGGACTCAGCACATAGCATTCTGTGCAGGCCTCAGCACACAGCATCCTTTGAGGGCCCCAGCACCCCAGGAAGGACTCATCAAATAGATGTATCCCACAAGCTGTCATTAGTATTAGGGTGCTTTAATCAGTATCAGCATTCTTTCAGAAACACATCACAAACTGCACAAAGTCCACATCTAATGATTCAGAGGGTTATTTTTTTTTTGGGGGGGGGGAGTCAGCCACAGGGATTGCATTAAATGTTGGGAGTACTGTCTTAAGATCTTTTGCTCAAAGCTAGAGATCTATTACTTTGATCCACAGTTCAGAGTTTCACAGACATCCCACCAGGGCTGGGTTTTAAACCCACCAGTGTAAGATCTAAGCCCCTGAGTATCTTGGATGACAGGGGTGAGCAAGCCAGCAGCATCTGGTTCTGTGGGGCTGAGTTGCACTTGTATACCTCTGACTAAGTCAAGTTAGATGGCAGCTGTCAGCACCAGACGCCCGGCTTGCTCTGTGATGAGGTATTTGAAGTCCTATCCTTATAGAGTTGCAGTCACAACATTCAAACTTTTTTTCATGCCCATTCTGGACCTTGAGTATGAGTGTAGACACAGTCCCTAAGCTTTTATGCTGAAAGCTAATCCTCGACTGCTGGAGCAAGAGCACAACTTCTGGATTTTTATGTGCATGTAAGTAGTGAGGAATCGAATCCAGGGTTTTGTATGTAGTAACCATCAGTATACCACTGAGCCCCAGGAGTGACAAGTGTATGAGCAGATAAATGTGTATATTGTCATATATGTATATGTATATACATATATATATGTACAATATATATATGTATAAAACAAGAGAAAGTTGTCTGTATATTATGAAATTACATATATTATATTACTATCCATTACTGACATTCAAATTATTCCTTCCACTTTTAAGTATCATGTTTGAATACATAATAAAGTATTAATTGAAAATTAGTCAATGTAATAAAATCGTTGTGTATAATTTTATAGTATACTCATACACTAACTACTAATTTGTTACTTTTATAAAATTCCATTCGTATGGATGTACATGGAAATGGGTTTCTTAGAATCTCCCGCCAATACTTAGTGGCAGCCCTGGGATTCGACCTCCAGGCCTAAGTTATGGTTTTGGTTATGGCTTCCCTAATAGCCAGCCAAACATCAGCATGCAATGTCATGTACACTTTCTGGGCTTTGTCATTTACACGCAAGATGGTCACAATGCAAAGGGAAAAAATGTAAAACCACCTTCTTGAATTTCTCCGTTTTATCTTTTTCCTTTATATTTTATTTCTTGCCAACCCCGAGATTTCAACGTGGGTCCTAGAATCCCTGGGCCAGCTGTGGCAGAGATGCCCAGACCTGAGTTCAAGCCCTGTGCTTGGCAAAAAAAAAATTATAAAATAAAATAAGGCCCTGGATTGGAATTTGCACCATTTTTCTAGCAAGCCTGGGATTTGAACTCAGCATCTGGGTATCTAGTGGCACTGTGGGTGAAGGGAAGCTCACTGTCATTGAAGACAAGAAATTCAGACCAGTACCCAGGGCCTGAATTGAAGCTCCAGCACTGGAAAAAACACACACATGAGTTTAGTGAGTATTACTTTTATTACCCTTATTCATTTAGTATTATTACACATATAACATTTCATTTATTACAACCTATCATACAGGATGTATTTGCATATGAATTATACATCATACTGAGACCCGGGATTTTTTTTCAGGAAAAAGAATGTGTCAAAATTGGCTTCTTACTACATGAATAAATTTTTGGCAATGCTGGGATTTCAATTCACAGCCTACAATGTCCAATCCTTAAATGGGATCAAAGTCTTAGCACACGAACCTCTGGCAACTTGAGTTGCCAGGAAGTTCTGATGACCTGTTATCAAGCCACAGTAGTGCCATATATATATATATATATATATATATATATATATATATATATATAAATATATATATATATATATATATATGTATGTGTGTGTGTGTGTGTGTGTGTATGTTTGTGTGTTTGTGTGTGTGTGTGTGTGTGCTTGTGTGTGGGTGTATGTGTAGATTGCTGTATATATATATATATATGTAGAGAGAGAATGTGATGATATTATTAAATTATATATATGTAGATATAGTTACCACTAATTAGTTATTAAGTTATGTCTCCATTTAATGAAGTATCATGGTTGAATACTTATAAAAGCATTAATTAAAAATTAATATCCTTCCATTAGGGGAATCATAACTTGGTGCTAGAATGGAAGATGTAAATCCAATGATTTTTCTGTGGCTTTCAAAATAGAATCATGAATTAACTGCAAATTTAATTACTTTTATAACATTCCATTAGCATTCACATAAATAGGAATGAGTTTGTCAGGATCTCCCTCCATTTGTGTGTGGCAGTCCTGAGATTCGAACTCCAGGCCTGGGAAGTTTACTACGAATGCAAACCATTGGAATGACACTGAAGTTTTCAGATTGTCATGATTAAAAAAATAACATCAAGAAGAAAAGAAAGCCAGGTGTCAGTGGCTCCTGTATGTAATCCTAGCTCCTCAGGAGGCTGAGATGTAGAGAATGCCAATGTGAATTCAGCGAGGGGAAGGAAAGTCTGCAACTCTCTTATTTCTAAGAGATCACAGGAAAATATGCCCAGGGGTTGGGGCTGTGGCTCAAGGGTAGAGCGCAACTCTTGAGAAAGAGAAGATCAGGGATAGGGACTAGGCTCATATTTCAACCTGAGACCTGCCAAAGAAAAAAAGAAGGCAGTAACTCCATGTCTCTGTGTATTTATGGATGATGTATGGATGATGGGACCACCAACCTGGGCAAGCTGGCACAAAACCTCAGAGAGTACTGTCTGAGCCAGTAGCTTGAACAAAGCATCCTTTTCTGCCATTTAATAACTGAAGCCCAGAAGGCTTGCTTTGTCTGTGGTATGCAACGGGTTCATTATATTCTGGCTGAGGTGTCCCATTGGGACACCTAGCAGCCAGCCACTGCCTCCAGGGAGACCACTGTTCCTAGGCTGTAGGACTTGTGGAAGTTTCTGGCTCCATATTCCCAGTCCCTCTGTAGGACATGAGTCTAGATCTCTGGGGCCTGGTGGCTATCACTCATTCATCATTCCTCATTGCTGAGTCTCATTCTGGTCCCAAATCCTGGCAAAGATATGAAATGACCAGCGATTTCTGTGCTGAAAAGTTTATGCTAATAAATCCCACCCTCATAGTTCCTGTTAGAAGTAAGCCTTGGGCTGTGAAGGTGGTTAAGTGGTAGAATGCTTACCAAGCAAGAATGAAGTCCTGGGTTGGATTCCTCAGTACCACATAAACAGAAAAACCCAAAAGTGTCACTGTGGCTTACGTGATAGAATGTAGCCTTGAACAAAAGCAGCTCAGGAACATGCCTACACCCTGAGTTCAAGCCAAAACACTGGTAAAAAAAATGTGAGCTTGGTGAGAGATACTCTTCTGGGACTCAGAGGAGGGCCAAGGTTATAGGTAAGAGGTAGAGGAAAGGTTCTGGTGGCTCACCCCTGTGATAATAGCACTCAGGAAGTTGAGATCTGTTATAACTGCAAGCCTGTGCAGGCAGGAAAGTTTATATGAGACTCTTTTCTCCAATTAAGCACCATAAAACCACAGCTGTGGTACAAGTAGTAGAATGCTAGCCTTGAGCATAAAAACTCAGGGATAACATCCAGGCCATGAATTCAAACCCCAGGACAGGTGTGCACGTGCGCACGCATGCACACACACACACACACACACACACACACATACACTCACACATCAAGATAGAGCATTTGAGAGTCAGCCTGCACAAGTTTGATCTCTAGCAACTCAGTACTAAAAAAAAGTGAGAGAAGGGAAGGAAAGACTTGCTCCAGGAGGTGATATGACCAGTGCCAAAATTCCACAGGAGTTCTAAGATGTGGAGCAGGACAGAAGGCTTCGGGCAGAAAGTACAGAGCATGTGCAAAGGTGCTGAGGGGTGGTGTAGAGTAGGTGGGGTGGGTGGAATGAAGGTTCTGTGGCCTCAGACAAGTCTGGCAGAACACTGAAGGCTGGGTCAAGGTTTGTACTTGAGTCACAGGTAGGGCAGAGGATGGGGTCCCAGATGGGACTCAGGGGAAGATTAGCTTGACTTTTTACCAAAGACCCCAGCAAATTTTGTGGCTGGAAGCCTATTTTTCACAGCTCTTGAACCTCAGACCCCCTCTGCATGAAGGAGTCAGGGCAAATGCAGGGAAGAACTTTTGCTTAAGAAAAGCTTCTACCCAATCCCCCCAGTGGCTCAACCCCTGTAAATCCTAGGTATTCAGAAGTCTGAGGTCAGAGATCTTTGGTCAAAGCCAGCTCAGAGGAGGAAAGTTTGTGACACTTTTTTGGCCAATCAACTACCAAAATCCAGAAATGGAGCTGTGGCACAAGTGGTAGAGTACCAGAATTGAGGGAAAAAGTTAAGAGACCAGAGCTCAGACCCTGCGATCAAGCCCTGGTACTGGCACAGAAAAAAATAAAGGAAGTTTTCAGGAGATCCCAGTCCACTGTGGAGAAAGGCCATTATCAGCTGGGCACCAGTGGCTCATGCCTGTCAGCCTAACTACTCAAGCCTGAGACCTGAGGATTAATCAAAATTGAAAGCTAGCCTGGGCAGACTCTTATGTCCAGTGAATCACCAAAAAGCTGGATAGCAGAGCTACTGTAGTTCAACTGATACAACCACAACCTTGTGAAAACAAGCTAAAGGATAGCACCTAGGCTCTGAGTTCAAGTCCCGGTACACACACACACACACACACACACACACACACACACACACACACACACACACACACACACACACACACACACAAACACACACAAACATCCTTAACAGGTGCCAGTGGCTTATACAAGCAATCCTAGCTACACAAGGAGCTGAGATATTAGGATGGCAGCTTGAAGCCAGAACAGGCAGGAAAGTCCATGAGACTCTTATCTCCACTAAACTATATTAAAAAAGATGAAAGGTGAGCTCTGGTTCAAGTGGTAGAATGTTAGCTTTGAGCAAAGGAAGCTCAGGGACATTGCCTAGGCCCTGAAGCCCAGCTCTAAGATTTTTTTAAAAGACATCCTTTGCCACCCCCCAAAGGCCATAAATCCTGATTTTGGTCATCCTAGACCTCACTTCCACTACTTCCACTTCCACAATACTGCCACTAGTGACCGGTATGTGGCCAACAGTGGGTTAAGAAGTGAAAGTAGGGGCTGGGAAGGTGGCTCAGTGGTAGAGTGCTTGCCTTGCATGCCGTTGGCCCTGGGTTCGATTCCTCAGCACCAAATAAGCAAAAAGAAAAAAACCAGAAGTGGCACTATGGCTCCAGTGGTAGAGCTCTAGCCTTGAGCTGAGGAGCTGAGGGAAAGCACTCAGGCCCAGAGTTCAGGCCCCAAGAGTGGACCCCCCAAAAAAAGAAGTGAAAGTACATAAGGGGGTGCATATTCAGGTCAACACTAATACCCCAAAACAATGAGTTATTGGTCATACCAGTCTCTCATCCCCCAGTTCCCAGGCCCTGGAATCTAAAGTCTGTATTGTGAGCATCTGGAATTTTCTAGAAGGACCTGAGAGGCCCAGATCGGGCCGGAAGATAGTCCTGTGATAAAGTAAATTTACATTTCCTAGACACTGACTTATACTTCCAAACCACCTTGGCCTCACCTCCCATGTAGCCCTAGATCCTCCTTGCTTGGGCAGCCTTCATTCAGCTGTCAAGCTCAAGTGGGCTAGAGCCACCAGCAATCCCCCATTCCGCATTCCAGTGCCAGCCTGTTGAGAAGGATGTGCAGTCAGAGGCCCAGATGAGGAAAAGGATAGGACACCGCATGACTGAGGCCCTCCCTCTCAGGCAGAGGAGACCCTATGCCAGCTGGCATCGCTGACCCAGAATCCCTTGGAGGCAGCCAAATATTGGGACAGCCAGACTTGAACCCCAGAGAAAAGTTGGAACACAGACCTGTGACAATTTAGGACTCATTGTAGACCCTGATAGGGGGCTAAAGGCAAGGTCTGTGTGAAGGAGGGGCACCATCTGAGGTCAGAAAGAGGCAGACCAGCAACCAGGAAGGGGACAGAAAAAGATGAGAGAAAATTACACAAACAAACACACACACACACACACACACACACACACACACACACACACACACACACACACACACACACACACACACACACACACACACACACACGGATATCCCAAGCCCTTAGCTGTTCGTGGGAACAAAACCATAAATTTCCTCTATTAGTATCACATCTAACCCGGGAGAAGATGGCACTATCATACTCAGACTAACTGTAGACACAGCATTGAGCCTCTCAGATCTGGAATGCCTCATTACCCAGCATGGAATTTCCTACCGTACAAACTGCAATGTCGAAAACTCAGCCAACCTCTTTGTTTATGGTTGGTCATGGGGTTTGAACTCGGTCAGAGCGCTCTCCTTCAGTTCTTCAGCTGAAGATGAGCACTCTACAATTTGAGCCACAGTGCTGTTTCCTGTTTTCTGGTGGCGCATTGGATATCAAGACCCACAGCCTTTCCTGCCCAAGCTGGCTTTGAACCATGGTCTTCACATCTCAGCTTTATGAGTAGCTAGGATTACAGTTGTGAGCCACCGGAGGTGCCAGACTTCATCCATCTTTATATTCCCAGAGGAAACCCAATTCATCAGGCCACAAACTTCTTGCAACCCTTTACTTCAGACTTTGACACCCAGCATCCAAATCCATCCTTCATTAGGGAGAATACAGACACAACACTCCCACCCCTGCACCCATTTGCCCACTCCCTGCCTGCCTTAGGCCTCGACCACTTGTGTTCTTGGTAAAGCACCATCCATTCTACCATGGCTTAAAACTGGTTCAAACTTGGGGAGTTCTTAGAAATGTCTGTAAAGTGAGGCCAGCACCTGGTCTCTCAATCACAGCACCCTCCCACACACAACTCCACATCTTTGCAGCAAAGATGTTTTACTGTCTTTCTTTTTTGTTCGATTATGGGCTTGAACGCTGGACCTGGGTGCTGTCCCTGATCACTTCAGCTCAAGGCAAGCACTCTACTAATTGAGCCACAGCACCCTTTCCAGTTTTCTGGTGGTTTGTTGGAGATAAGAGTCTCAGGGTCTTTCCTGCCCAGTCTGGTTTGAACCATGATTCTCAGATCTCACCTCCTGAGTACCTAGGATGACAGCCATGAGCTACTGGCACCCAGCAAAACATATTTTTCAATGACTATCATCATATCCCCTCAGGAGACTGAGATCTGGGGACTGCAGTTGGATGCCACTCTTGGCAGCAAAGTGCATGAGAACCCTTTATCTCCAATTAAACTCTGAAAAACTCTGATCAGCCCCATGCCTGATCAAAAAAATTTCAGTTTTCACTAACAAGTAGGAGCAAAAATGTGAAATTGAATAGTAACTAGAGCATTATCATCATATTTATTTCTCAGTGATCATTCTTGTAATGATTAATGAGAGTTTTCCAGCCAGGTTTAGCTTGAGAGTTAGTGTTAAGTAATGGATTAGATGGTAAGTAAATCGGAAATTGTTTTAGGGTACAGGTAAAGGTAGGATCATTGGAAACTACAGTATTTTTCCTGATAAGAGAATTTGAGGACAAATAATATAATACTTCATGTTAGGGAACAAGATAACTTCAGAGGAAGAGTCAGAAAATTTGTGGGAATTAGGGCAAATTGAAACGCATTTCCAGAGTGCAAACTGGAGTATCCATTAGACTGATTAAAAACTAGAGTCTTTTTCTTAAACATTAGAATTTGACTATCATTAGAGTGAAAGTTAGGTTTCAATTCCAGCTGAAATTAGAGTTAACCTTAGAGAAATGGAATGTTTAAGGTCAAACTCAAAGTAAATCTTCGAAGAAAAAGTCTAGTTAGAATTAGGTTGAATGTGAAATAAGAAACTGCTAATAATATTAAGATTAGGGTATAATTAGTGTGAGGGTTAGCCTCAATATTCCAGTTAGGCTTAGGGTTACAAAAATGGCAAGATAATGAGTAAGATTACAAACTATTTTAAGAAAGATGAGTTGAATCAAAGTGAGCATGAATAAAAACTAATGTATTTGTATGGCTTTTAGAATCCAAAGGCTATTAGTTCTAGGGTTAGGGCTACTGTTCTACTTCAGGTTAGACTTAGGCTTAGGGAAAGGTAAGCTTTAGTAAAACTGAGTTTTCTGCTAACATTTTCAAGTAAAATAAGTTTGAAATTTAACAAAAGCTACAGAGTTTTCCTAAGTTTCCTATTCAAGGTTGAATAGGGTTAAATTTAGAGTTAGGTTTCTAGTAAGGTTTATATATTAGGGGTAGGTACTAATGTAGATTTTAAATAAACCTGCAACTTCTTCTTGCAGATATAGGAGTTCAGTAAACGTTAAGATCAGTGGAAACTGTGATAGTTTTCATGATATGAAGATTTGAGGGAATCTGTAGGATTTGGAGCAAACTGCAAATCATTTCAAAGACAAGAGTATCTGTTAGAATGTGTCTAAACTCGAGTAATTTCCATTAATTTTAGGATAGGGTTACTATTATCATCAAGATTACTCTAAGGGTTCTGTTCAAGATTACAGTTAGTGTATGTATATGCAATATTCTAAGGCTTGAACTCAATGCTTGGGTTCTGCCCCTGAGCTTTTTGCTGTAGGCTAGCATTGTACCACTTGAGTCCAATTCCAGCTTTCTTTGACCGTGAATTGGAGATGAGATTCTCACAGATGTTCCTATCTAAGCTGACATTGAACTTAGGTCCTCAGATCTCTGCCTTCTGATTTAAGGTAGGATTAATGCATGAGCTACTAGTGCCCAGGAAAGTGCCTGAATTATACTGATTGTTTTTACTTTTGTTCGAGACTGACACTTGAATTCATTATCTGACAGCTTTGCTCACTAAGTAGCACTCTGCCACTTGAGACATATCTTCAAAAATGATTATTTTAAGTAGCTGGAAATCATTAAATTTTCTTCAGATGATATGGATCATTAGTGTTGTTCTAAAATTATCCTAACCAAAAAAGATTTATTGACCCTAGAGATTATCTGAGCAGATTCTCATGCTTTGCTTCTAATTTCATAACATTTTAGGGGCATATTTTTTAATTATTATTTTAAGTAGCAAAGCAGTTATCATTAAACAAAGCAGTTTATGCGTACAATATACCTTGATCAATGCCAACTCTTTCAACATTCTCATCCATCCCTCCCCTATACACCTCTTCCTTCACTCTTCTTAATTTTGTAGGATATTTACTGGATTCCTCTCCGTATTTTCTCCCTTTTCTCCTATTCAATCTTCTACCTTTTCCCACTTCACTCCTCTTTTGACTACCCACTTCCCTATGATCCAGCAACTCTACTCCTGGGCATTTACCCAAAAGATTACAAACCAGGATATAGTAATGGTTTCAGCACAACCCTGCTTACTGAATCAGCCCAGATACTCCTCAAGAGAGAAATGAATCAAGTAAATGTAATAAACACACACACACACACACACACACACACACACACACACACACACACACACACACACACACACACTTTAATTCTACTTACCCATCAGAATGAATATTGTACCATTTGTATCTCTCATTTCTCATTTCATCTGCCTGGTATATCATTGCCGTCGTATTGTCCCTATACTGCAGAAACTGACACATGCAAACTGATATAAAAGATTTTCAGGGTTATGGGCTAACCATAGATTCCTGAGTATGAGTTCTCTGCTCATTGTCTTTGTCTATTCATGCTTTTGAATAGTAATGTACAGATTCATTTTTACCATTTGCTACACAGAAAAGAGATTAACCATACATATGTATGTATGTATATATATGATTATATACATACATATATATACAAACATGGATATATGCACACATATGGAAGTATATTAAATACTTTAGTACATTTTATGTTTTCAAGAATTATGGAGCTAACAAAAATCCCATGCAATTTCCTACCTTTTCAATTGTTTCAAAACCTAAAGGACTTTGTCTTTTTTGAATAACTAATTTTTGAGATAATATCACTATCTCTGATCTGTCATTGGCCTTGAAATTAGATGTTCAAATAGGACAAAGTTATTTAGGCTTTTTGGTGGAAGAAAGGCATATTACTAGGGTTCTATTCAGGGGTTCTCTGCTTGCTAGACAGGACTTTGTATAGCACCAAGCATCTCAACTACTTTTGCCATACTTCTAGTCCATTTCATTTATTTGAGGTCTTGAACTTTTGCCCTGGTTGGATCTTAGATTGACTGAAACCTTGCTACCTATGCCTCAAAACATAAATAGCTAGGATTACAGATGTGAACCACTATTGCCAGCTCATTTGTTGAGATAGCAGTCTTGGCAGTTATTTCTTTGGCCTGGCCTCAGACCAAGATTCTTGTCATTTCTGCTTCGCAGTCAGCTGGGATTACAGATGGGGCTACTATACTTGGTGTACATGACACCTTCTGATTTTTTTTTTGTCGGTCGTGGGGCTTGAACTCTGGGCTTGGGCACGGTCCCTGCACTCTTCAGCTCAAGGAGAGTGCTCTATGGCTTGAGCCACAGCACCAGTATCGGTTTTCTAGTGGTTTCATTGGCGATGAGTCTCACGGTCTTTCTTTCTCGGGCTGTTTTTGAACTGTGATCCTCAGATCTCAGAATCCTCAGTAGTTAGGATTACAGGCGTGAGCCACCGGTGCCAGGCACACCTTCTGTTTTTTAAAAGAGGTTTTCATTGTAAAAATCTGTGTACAGGGGTTATAGTTACATGAGCAAGTTAATGAGTACATTTTCTATCAAGCATTGTTACCTCCTTCTTTGTTTTTCCCCTACCCTCCCCTCCCACCTCCACAACTACACTCCCCTCTACTCCCTTCCCTTCTTCCCCGCCTATATTGTAAAGATAATTTTTCAACATAGTGTCTTGTGCATCTCATTGTTACAATGGCCCAGCCTGTATCACTATTTATCTATTTTGTTTTTTTCCCTTCCCCTCTCCAAGCTAGAGAAGGGAGTGTACAAGATGCAGGGCACCGACATTAATACAGTGAAAACAAGCGTTAAACCATGGGGGAGAAAAGAAACACATGATAGATTATAAGTCCTATCTTGGGGTTCATTTCATTAACAGCATCTTATCTGGTTATATGTACATAGCTTTTGAATTTTCATGCTTGTCCCAGACATGTAATAGTTATTGCAAATAAGGGAAACCATAGGACCAATGTTTTGGTTTTGGCTTACTTCACTTGATATAATGTTTTCTAAGACCTCACTTAGAGCTCCCCTATGATCCAGCAGTCCCCATTTTTGGGTATTTACCCAAATGATCACAAACAAGACCATGCTAAGCTAACGGTACAACTATGTTTATTGCAGCATTATTTACCATAGCTAAGATATAGAACCAACCCAGATGCCCCTCAGTAGATGAAGGGATCAAGAAAATGTGATACACATACACACACATACACACACACACACACACACACACACACACACACACACATCACTGAAATTCTATGACTTCATCAGAGAAAATGACACCGCCCCATTTGCTAGGAAATGGAAAGACGCAGAAAAAATTATATTAAGTGAAATAAGCCAGGCTCAAATAACTATAGGTTCCATGGTTAATCTTACTTGGAGTAATTAGTACATGGTACCATATAACCATATAACAGGATGTTATGTGAAATGAACCCCAAGATAGGGACACAAATGATTTTTATTCCATGAGATTCTTATCTCTATATAATCCCCCCAAACAAAGTTGGAAGGAGAACTGTCATTCAAATACAGAGCACCACTCTTGAGGGAAAAAGCCTAAGTGACAAGGTAAGGTCCTAAGTTTAAACCATAATATCAGCACTCAAAAAACTTGATTTGTTTTCCTTGAGGTTTTTATTAAATTGCTCGGGAAAATAATCGACATTGTATTTATGTTTAGCATTACTATTAAAATCATGTTATATTTATTTATGTTATTCTTTATTTTCTTAAATTTTTCTTACACTTTAATACCCAGTAATGATAAGGGATGACTACTATTTTACAAGTTTTTATGTCAGATGCATATATGGATGGGAGGTGCATTCAAGGATTTTGGACTGAAAATAGATATGTGCAAGGTCTTTACATAAGAAATGATAGTTGAAGGAGCTGTGGGCATGTATGAAATAAACTAAAGAAACCAGCATGGAAAGATAAGGTATGATTCTGGAAAGCAAACAATTTTGGAAGAAAAAAAAATCAAGGAAAATATGTAGCTTTCGGTAGGAACTTTGTAACCCAACTACACATTTAATTCCTTATTTCTAGTGGAAGGCATTTCAGTTAACTTTATTTTACAAAGTTAAACATGATTGACATTTAATACTAACTGGCCTCTGTCTCAGGTAAGCAATTATTCTAGCCAGGTGCAAGGGGCTCATGCCTATAATCCTAGCTACTCAGAGAGCTGAAACCTCTAGATCCTAGTTCAAACCCAGGCTACAGAGGAAAATTGGTGAGACTTTTCAGTGGCACTGTGGCTCAAAGTGACAGCACTAGTCTTGAGTAATAAATCTCAGAGACAGAACCCAGGCCCTGAGTTCAAGCTCTCTGAAATTATTCTTAAAATACTTGTTCTCACTATTTCTTTAACTTGTCTAGAAGAATGTTTTAAACTTAGGGATTTTTTTATTTCATGTTGTCAGAATTGATTTTTAAGATGTTCAGAGAAAAATTCTTTATAGTAAGAACTGGTTTGTATTGCTTTGTATTACGTTTTGCTTCTACACCTATACATCAGATGGAAAGTACATGGCCAAACCCCTCCTCCCCCACCAAATTTGTAAAGTTCATTTTTCGACATAATGACTTGTATGTCTCATTGTTGCAATGTGTCCACCTGTAACCCTACTTAAACGATTTGTTTTTGCCCTTCCCCTACACAATTTGTACCAACATCAAATACAGTGAAAGCAGGGGGAGAGACATAAAAAGCAATATAGAAATCATCTTATAAATATGTTAGAAACAACTGCATGGAAGAAAAAAATTGAATATATGGGGTTCATTCCGCTAGCATCAATTTATCTGACCTAAACTGCTTGACTCAGACATATACTAGTTATTGCAAATAAGGGAAGCCATGGGACCTATGTTTCTTTGGGTCTGGCTTAATTCACTTAATATAATTTTTTCCAAGCCTTAGCATTTCCTAACAAATGGGGAAATGTCATTCTTTCTGATGGAGGCATAGAATTCCATTGTGTATATATACCACATTTTCTTGATCCATTCATCTATTGAGGGCCATCTGGGTTGGTTCCATATCATAGCTATAGTAAATAATTCTACGATAAACATAGGTGTGCTGGTAGCTTTAGTATGGTCTTGTTTGTGATCATGTGGGTAAATGCCCAAAAGTGGGATTGCTGGGTCATAGTGGAGCTTATGTGGACTCTTTGAGGAGCCTCCATCCTGCTTTCCACAGTGGATGAACAAGTTTACACTTCAACCAACAATGAAGTAATATTCCTTTCTGTCCACATCCCCTCCAGCATCTGTTGTTATTAGAGTTCTTGACTATAGCCATTCTAACTTGGGTTAAATGATATCTCAATGTTGATTTTTTAAATTTTTTTTTTAATTTTAATTTTAATTTTTTGTGAACATACTGTACAGAGGGGTTACAATTACATGGGCAAGATAATGAGTACATTTCTTATCAAGCATTGCAGCCTCCTCATTTGTTTACCTTTCACAGATTGATTTGCATTTCTTTTATGGCTAGGGAGGTTGAGCATTTCTGCATGTGTTTATTGGTCACCCTCCTTTCCTCTTCAGAGAAGTTTCTCTTTATGTCTTTAGCTCACTTATTTATTGGACAGTATTTTCTTTGAGTATTTGTTGTTGGGGGATTTAATTTTTTGATTTCCAGGTCTGTTTTAGAAATGATAGCCTTGTCCCTTGTATGGCTAGTGAAGATCTTCTCCCTAACCATGGGCTTTCTAGTGATCTTGCTAACTATGTCTTTTGCCATGCAGAAGCTCTGAAATTTCATGCAGTCCCATTTATCCCATTTGCCTTTGATTTTTTTTTAATTTTGGGTCTCTATTAAGAAAATTTCACCCTGTGCCAAGGAGAACTAGAGTTTCTCGTATTCCGTCATGTAATGTTTTCAGAGTAAGACTTCAAACTTTTAAAGTTTCAAATATTATAGGAAGATCTTTGATTCATGTTGAATGGATGTGAATAGATTGAGCTGTTGCATCCATTCGTGTGTGTGTGTGTGTGTGTGTGTGTGTGTGTGTGTGTGTGTGTGTGTGTGTGTGTACGGGTGTTATGTGTATCATTGAAATCAAGGATAAGGAACTTGGTTTCTTTTTCTGATATATACATTATGGTGTTTGTTTGTTGGAGGTAAGCTCTGATTGCTTGCCTTTACCTGATTTGCTCATTCCAGCTCAATTTTTCAATTAAAGTTTCTTAATTATTATTGACCATATAATGCTCTGATATAGCTTTGTCTTTAGTCTATCATCTAGGTTCTTCTTTTCCTCTTAAATATTAACATTCAATATTAATTTTAATTCCTGACTAATTTGCCCCTTTAATTTGCATTCAACGTCGGTGCTGGGGGGGGGGGGAAGGGGGAAAGGAGAAGGATTGGGATTGGGGGGGAGGGGGGAGGCTGGGAAGGGATGTGAAGGGTAAACCAAAGGAGGAAGCTGCAATGCTTGGTAAGAAATGCACGCTTTATCCTGCCCATGTAATTGTAACCCCTCTGTACAGTATGTTCACAAATAAAATTAAATTAAATTAAAAATTAAAAAAAAGAAATAAGAATTATAATACCTTTGAAATCTGTATTCATGAAGCAAAACCATTTTGAATTCTCTGTTTAATGTAAGAACACCTGGACATATTTGTTAGCACCAAAACCTTAATTTTTTTTTGTTTTAGTTTAAAATAACACTCCTCCATGTTTTTAGAATGGGTAGACAAATAATTCCCACAATGCCGCATAATTTTTATTTTTCACTTTGTCTATGCTTCCTGGTCACTGCTAAATTGTTCTGGATGCCTGTATTAGCTACCCCAACCCCTGCAAAGTTGTTGCTGCTACCCAATTTCCTGCCACTGCAACTCAGCAATTGCAGTCACAATTACCCTTTCCCTGGTACTCCCTTTCTCTGCTACTCATTTTTCTACCCATAATTCTTAACACCATGGTTCCAGCTACCTGATCCCTGACAACCCTGTCTTTGCTACCACATTCCCAAACAAAGCAAGGCAAGAGTAGGCACAGACAGTCGACTTGGGTACTCCTCTTGCAGGCACAATGGGACGTTGTTCCTTGGGTATTTAACATGAAGGACTAACTAGTGGTGGAAAGAAAAGAGGTTACTCAGAGGGGACTAAAATCCAAGGATATCAATTTATAACTTGTTGCTAGGAAAAGCAGGCCTTAAGGTGAAAGTTAATGAGAAAAGAAAATTTGACAAAAATACTGGGGATTATATAAATAAAAGTTTTAGCTTAGTCACTTGTACCAGTGATCTGAATTATTTTATGACATAGATATGTAACTACTTTGCATTTTAAAAAGTATATGAAGATGCACATTTATATGGTACTTATATTAATTTATGGAAGAGTTGCATATGATCATGTTAATGATACTCAATAGTTTATGCTTTATGATATGCTCATGAGTCTGGCTTTGGCAATATGAAGTGAGCTCTCTAACAATAAATGGAATTTCATTGTCAAATACTACAAGGATATAACTGAGGCTAATACCAAAATGAAAGCTAGTACAAGAAAACTGAACAAAGCTACAAGTTTGAAGGGAAGGTGTCAGTGGTAAGGGCTATGATAAAAGAGAAATCCTTCACCGTGAATTCTTGGAAGAAAGGAATGTGTCTTGTTGAATTACTAGTTTTTTAAACATTCTTAGAAAGCCGAACATGATTTTTTGATTCTTGCTTTTTGGAACCTCTTTATTGAGTGGTTAAACAAAAAAATATCGAAATGACTAAAAATCCACTGACATGAATTATTAGATTAACATTATTCTCAATGTTGCCTTGAGATGCAGGCAGGCTGGATTCCTTTTCTACTAAATTAACGGAATAATCTTCCTTTTGAATGGTTGGACAGTCCACGATACTTATTCCCAAACAAGAAAAGATACTGGAGAGAAAAAAAAGAGGAAGGAGAGTCATCACTGCTGAAATTAGCATATTTCCCATTTGGACTTAATGGGTCTTTTCTACAAAGAATTAGAATTTCATCTTAAGATAATAATTTCAAAATGGATGTGCTAAAGGATAGCTTAGAAATGTAATATTTAATGCTGTTTGATTACTTGAAGACAAGGGTTTACAGAAAACTTTAAATTCCAGAAAAACTGTAATGTACCAATAAACACCTAGAAGAAATATAATTTAAAATTCACCTGTTCGAAGCAAATCCTGGCATGAAAGTCTGAGAATCACTTATCTCCAAACAGGAAGTGGCACTGTGGCTCAATTGAGAGAGGGATACCCTTGAGATGAACAACTCTAGGATATGTTAATACCCAAGCCCTGAGTTCAAGGCCCATGACAGACAAAAAAAAGAAATTTTAAATAATTAAATCATTAGGGCTGGAAGAAGACTCAGTGGTAGAGTGCTTGTCTTGCATGCATGAGGTCCTGTGTTCAATTCCCCAGCACCACATAAGCAGAAAAAAAACTGGAAGTGGCACTGTGGTTAAAGTGGTAGTGCACTAGCCTTGAGCGGAACAGCTCAGGGACAGCACCCAGACGCAGAATTCAGGCCACCCCACCAACAACATCAACAACAACAAAAAATTAAAGCATCAAACAACGTGAAGATGTTGTCCAGAATAATGAGTGCAGCATTATCAGTTGACATAACTCAGTGACTTGAAACCAAGTTTACCAGGGGAAATGGTGGGCATTTTTTGTGTGTGTCAAAACCTGCAAAATTATTTTATATATTTTTCCAGGGAGGGAGAAAGGAGGAAATGGGGGGAGTGAGATGTTTGGTGACTTGCCTTTTGTTTCACTGATTGTTTTCTGAACTCAAATTCAGAGAAATTCTGCTTGCAATCCTAGTTGCATGGGCAATGACGAAGCCATGGCCTGGAAGTGGTTTTGTCCTGTCCTTGGCCTGGTTCCAACCACCACTGGATAATCCAAGTCCCAGTGCAGGACCAAGATGACTTGAAGACTACTGATCCATTGGGCAGGTGGACTTAACCACAGCCAGAATAGGCAGAAAATGCAATTCCGAGGGCAGCACTGGAAAACTACAGCAGGCAGACATTTTTTAAATATATTTTTATTGTAAAAATACTGTACAGAGGGCTCAGAGTTACAGGACTATGACTATACAGCATTGTTACCTCCTCCTTTGTTTTTCCCCTACCATCCGTTCTCTTCCCACATCTCCACCTCCTCCCTCCTCGAACCCTGCCTGACATTGTAAATTCATTTTCAACATAGTGTCCTGTACATCTCATTGTCACAATGGTCAACCTGCATCCCCATTTAAGCATTCTGCTATATCCCTTCCACTCCTCATATATATATATGATGCAGAACACTGGAATCAAATTCAGTGAAAACAGGGGTTTACCGTTGGGGAATAACATACAAAAGAATCACACAGTGTACTATAAGCATATTAAAAACAAAAGAAAGAAAGGAAAAACCACTTCTGTCTCTGGCTTGGGGTACATTTTGCTTAACATCATCTCTTATGGTCATAGGTACCTATCCTTTGATCTCTGCTTGTCCTAGACATGTACTAATCCTTGCAAACAAAGGTAAAACAAGGTAAACCATGGGACCTATGTTTCTTTGGATCTGGCTTACTTCACTCAATATAAATTTTACCAAGTCTTTCCATTTCCTAACAAATGGGGCAATGTCATTCTTTCTGATGGAAGCATAGAATTCCATTGTGTGTGTGTGTGTGTGTGTGTGTGTTTGTATGTGTGTGTGTGTGTATGTGTGTTTGTGTGTGTACCGCATTTTCTTGAACCACTCTTCTACTGAGTGGCATATCTTCTACTGAGTGGCATATCATAGCTATGTTGAATAATACTGCAATAAACATGGTTGTGCTTGTAGTTTTGTGATCATTTGCGTAAGTGTGCAAAAGTGGGGTTTCTGGGTCATTGGGGAGCCTTTTGAAGAAATTCCATACTGCTTTTCAAAGTGGTTAAACAGGTTTACACTCCTACAAGTAATGCAGCAGGGTTCCCTTTTAGCCACATCCCCACCAGCATCTGTCATTATTATATTTCTTGATTACAACCATTCTAACTGGAGTGAGGTGTAATCTCAAAGTTTTGATTTGAATTTCTTTTATGACTAGAAAAATTGAACATTTCTTTATGTGTCTAATGGACATTTTTTATTTCCTCTTCAAAGATGTCTGTCTCTCTTTAAGTCTTCAGCCCACTTAGTTATTGGGCAGTTGTTCCTTTGAGGATTTGTTGTTGGGGGATTTATGATTTTGAGTCCTAAGTATATTTGAGATATAAGACTTTGTCTGTTTTATGACTCATGAAGAACTTCTCCCAGTAATTTTGGGCTTTTTATTGATCTTGCTATCTATGAACATTACCTTGCAGAAGCTCTGCTGTTTGATGCAATGCCATTTGTCCAACCTCTCTTTAATTCTTTTTGTTTCTGGTTCTCTCTTAAGAAATTTTTGGCCTGTGCTAAAGAGCCCTAGAGTTTCTCGTGTCCTTCATGTAATGTTTTCACGAAGTCTGCTTTTATTTTGAGGTCTTTGATCCGTTTTGACTTGATTCTCATGCAGGGTGATATATATATATACATATATATATATATATGTATATATATATATATATGTATATATATATATGTATATATATATACATATATATATACATATATATATACATATATATATATATATACATATATATATATATATATATATATATATATATATATATATGGCTAGCTTGAGTTTTCTACAGGTGTTTAACCAATTTTACCAGCACCATTTACTGAAAAGGCTGTCTTTCTTCCATTCTATATTTTTTAGCTCCCTTTTCAAAGATTAGGTGGCTATAGGTCTAGGGGTTTACTTCTGAGTCTTCAGTCCTATTCCATTGGTCCTCAGGACTGTTCTTGTGCCAGTCCCAAGCTGTTTTTATTACTATGGCTTTTTAGTATAGTTTGAAATTTGGAACTACTATTGCTCCAGTGCTGTTCTTTCTGATAAGAATTGACTAACCTTTGAGGATTTGTTGTTGGGGAATTTAATTTTTTGAGTTACAAGTATATTTTAGATATGAGACTCTTGTCTGTTGTATGGCTAGTGAAGATCTTCTCCCATTCCGTAGGATTTCTATCGATCTTATTAGTTATGCCCTTTGCATGCAGAAGCTCTGAACCTCATGCAATCCCATTTGTCCAACCATTCTTTGATTTGTTGTGTTTCCAGGTCTCTATTAAGAGAAATTTGGCCTGCTCCAAGGTGACCTAGGGTAAAAATTAAAACCCCCAATAACAAATCCTCAAAGAAACAACTGCCCAATAAATAAGTGGGCTAAAGACTTAAATAGAAACTTCTCTGAAGAAGAAAGAAGGATGGCCAATAGACACATGAAAAATGCGCAACCTCCCTAGACATAAAAGAAATGCAAATCAAAACAACATTGAGATACCAGCTCACCCCAGTTAGAATGGCAAAATCAAGGACTCTAATAACAACAGATGCTGGAGGGAATGTGGACAGACGGAAACAGTACTTCATTGTTGGTGGGAATGTAAACTTGTTCAACCACTTCATAAAGTAGTATGGAGGTTCCTCAAAAGACTCCACATAGAGCTCCCCTATGACCGAGCAATCCCACTATTGGGAATTTACCCAAATGTTTACAAACAAGACCACACTAAAGCTACCACCACAACTATGTTTATTGCAGCATTATTTATCATATCTAAGATATAGAACCCACCAGATGCCCCTCAGTAGATGAATGGATCAAGAATATGTGGTATAGAAGCGGCGGAGACCGCAGCCAGGGGCCATACCTGAGCGCTCACACAGAGAGTCCGGGACGACAGAGCCAGACGCAGCGGGCGAGCGGATTCTACTCAACACCAGCAAGAACCAACAAAGAGCGGACATCTTCATCCTGCACCTTGCAGACCAGAGACGACCCAGGATCCAAGACTCGGCGTGAGTAGAAGCCCGACGTCCTCACTCCTTCTCAGGGAGCAGAGGAGGGAAGGCCACCCCTCCCCCCAGCACCGGTGATCGCCATCTTGGATACCGACAAAGCTCGGAGGAGCTGCCAGCTCGAACCCAGGCCTTGGAATAAAACAAGTCATTTAGCAGGTCACAAGAACTTAACGGCAAAGTGACCTGCCAGACTCGGCTCCATCCAGGGAAAAGTCACCCAGATCAGGCGCTAGCCATTGGAGTGGCTTCCCTCACTGGGTAACCAGAGCCAGAGGCTGACCCTCCCTCTAGCAGCCTCAACAATCAATTGAAAAACAGAATCCCTGAGAACGGCTCCAGGCTGGGCTATGGGAGATTTTTTTTTGCACAAAACAGTCCCAGGAAAAAGCTACTGATTGTTGAAAGGCCTCAACTCTACCCAGAACCTAGCCTCACCACTGCATCCCCCTCTTTTGTGATTCTCAAAGCAGATCACCCTCCTAGAAAACTAACCTGGGAGGGGGATCTGAAAATCTTGGGTAAAGCAGAGCATTTTTCTGCCTCTTCCAACAAACCGACTTAAGAAACCAATCAAGCCACAGGAGCTCAAGCTGACCAGAGACTCCAACAAAAGGCTGGTTATAGACAAAAGGGAGATACAGGATTCTTCCCACCCCTCCTCCCCAAAATTTTTTTCTTTTTCTTTCTTTTTTTTGTTTGTTTTTTGTTTTTTGTTACCTTATATATATATATATATATATATAAATTTTTTTTCTCTTTTAAAACATTTATTATTCTTTAATTTTTTGCCTCTTCTGAAAAAATAATTGATTTCCAGTAACTTTTTTTTTCTCCTCTTATAATTTTTATTTTAGGAATATGTAAATGAGAATTTTCCTTTCTTTTCTTATCTTCTTTATCTTTTTCTTTCTTTCATAATTATCTTTTTGTTTTTTGTCTAGCTCTACTGAACTTCTGATCTTTTCTTCTCCCTTTCCCATCCTTAAAGTTTTTCACATGTCCTCTATGTCCCTCCCTTTCTCACAACATATTCACATTCCTCTCTAAATAGATGGTCTTTTAATCTCTACAATAACATTAATTTTTACGTTTCTATTTTTTTTTCTAGTCTCTTTTCATTCCCCTATCCCTCTCTTCTTTTTCTCTCTTTCTCTACTTGCATCCTACCCAACCCATTTCCTGCATTGTGATTAGGACATAGTTAACTCTCCCTGTACCTCCCCACACCAATCTATTCCTATTTTTCACCCACATCTCTCCCTAATCCTAATAATTTCTGGTTATCCAAATTCTTTTCTGCTGTTCGAAGTCCTTTAAAATATAGTTGTTTGATGTTGAATAGATGTATCTGTTGAACTAGATTGTATCTGTAGACTATTGACTGTACAAATGCAAACTTTGGTTGATGTTTGCCTTAAGATAGTGTTCTAGCACAAAACTGGTACTATCTTCATCTCAAATGGGCAGAGTAAGCCGGAAAAACACAAGAAAAATGGCAAATTCGGGTATCTCAATTCCCAATCTTGATAATCAGGGGTCAGATCAGATAATGAACAATCCAGAGGAGAGGTCCCAAATAGCTCTACAAACACTGGTGGCAAACATGATAAATGAGAAGTTTGACAACTTACAAAGGACTCTCTATGAGCATGATAGGGAGAGAGAGGAGGCATTACAGAAGTTTACACAGGAATATCATAAGCGTGAGGAAGCTACTCAAAAACTGATACAGGATTTGTGTGACAACTTGAGAAGACTCAAAGTGAAAGGGAGGAATGCCGTGAGCAGGCTGAGAACACTCAAAGAGAACTGCAGGAATCCCATGAACGTGAGGAAGCTAAACAAAGAGTAATACAGGAATTGAGAGATCAGGTGGAGAACACACAAAGATCACTAAAGGCATCCATAGAATCCATTACCAAAGAGCTGAAGGAAGTCAGGGAGACCACAAAGGGAATGCTGAATGGAACCCAACAGAAGGAATGGGAGTCCAAAGAAACCATATCCAATCAACTAAGTGATTTGAGGACAAACACTGAACACCAAATTAAGGAAGTAAAGAGATTCATACAGGACCTAAAACAGAGCATCAACAAAGAACTTGAAGCCATCAAAGCTGACCAATTAGAAGGAAAAGAGATTAAAAACAAAGTAGAGAGTCTTGACAGCAGGTTAGACCATGCAGAAGATCGAATCTCAGGGATTGAAGACAGCCTAGATATTATAGAGAAAGAACATACAACCATCCAAGACAAGTCCAAGAAATATGATAGATCTATCCAACACCTGGAAGACACCATCAGAAGGCCTAACTTAAGGATAATGGGTATAGAGGAGCACCTAAAAGAGAAGTCAATGGTCTAAGAAATTTGTTTAACAGGATCCTAGCAGAGAACTTCCCAAACATACAAAAAGATAGGCCTATTCAGATACAAGAAGCCTTTAGAACCCCAAATAGACCAGACCAGAATAGGACATGCCATGGTCACATTATAATCCACACAGGATCAACTCAGAATAAGGAAAAGATCCTTAAAGCTGTCAGGGAGAAAAGGGTAATCACCTATAAAGGGAAACCAATTATAATCACCTCAGATTTCTCAGCAGAGACAATCAAAGCAAGAAGAGGCTGGAATGATGTATGCCATGCCCTAAAAACAAACAACTATCAACCAAGAATACTGTACCCAGCTAAACTCTCCTTCATAACTGAAGGCCAAATAAAAACCTTCCACAGCAAAGAAAAATTGAAACAATATATCTCCACCAACCCAGCCCTACAAAAGATTCTTAAAGATGTCCTACACATAGAAAACCAAAAAGACCACAATAAAGGCCAACAAACTGCACCCAAACTGAGAATCAAAGAACCATAGTAAGAACCCAGTTTTCGAAGCCCCCAAGAAGGTGGATAACATGGCAGGAACTCCCAAATACCTCTCAGTCCTATCTCTTAATGTTAACGGACTGAACTCTCCAATTAAGCGACATAGACTGTCTAGTTGGATTAAAAAACAAGAACCTTCTATCTGCTGGCTGCAGGAGTCACATCTTGCCGGTAAAAACAAAAACATTTTCAATGTTAAAGGCTGGAACAAAATCTACCAAGCAAACGGCCCTCATAAACAGGCAGGAGTTGCAATCCTAATACCAGATAAAATATACTTCAAATTAAAAATTGTGAGAAGAGATAAAGAAGGTCGCTACATACTAATTAAAGGATCTCTCCTTCAGGAGGATATTACAATTCTAAACATCTATTCGATAAACAATGGAGCACCCAAATTTATCAAAGAAACACTACTTTCCCTCAAATCCCATATAGATCCAAAGATATTAATTGTTGGGGATTTTAACACACTACTCTCCCCACTAGACAGATCAACTCAGCAAAAACTCAACAGAGAAACCACATATCTAAACAGCTGCATAGATCAACTAGATTTAACAGACATTTACCGAACATTTCACCCAGCAGAATCAGAATACACGTTCTTCTCAGCAGCACATGGAACGTTTTCTAAAATAGACCACATTCTAGGCCACAAAGCAAACTTGTCTAAATTCAGAAACATTGAAGTTATACCTTGCATTCTCTCTGACCACAAGGGAATAAAATTAGAACTCAACACCAAAAGCCACCAAAGAATGTCCGGCATCACATGGAGGCTCAACAACACAGTGCTGAATCATGAGTGGGTCATGGAAGAGATTAGAAAGGAAATTCAAATGTTCATGCTATTCAACAAAAATGAACACACAAATTACCAGCTCCTCTGGGAAACAGCAAAGGCAGTACTCAGAGACAAGTTTATAGCTCTGAGCTCCTACATCAACAAATTGGAGGGATCTGAAACTAACAATTTAATGACACATCTAAACCACCTTGAAAAAGAGCAGCAAGATAAACCCCAATCCAGTAGATGGAAAGAAATAATCAAAATTAAATCAGAATTAAATGAATTAGAATCCAAAAAAACTATAGAAAGAATCAAGAAAACAAAGAGTTGGTTCTTTGAAAAACTTAACAAAATTGACAGACCCTTAGCAAATCTTATCAGAAAAAGAAGAGAACACACCCAAATTAATAAACTCAGAGATGAGAATGGAAACAACACCACGGAAAAAACCAAGATTCAGAACATTATAAGGGAATACTTCTCAAAACTTTATGCTAATAAGTTCAACAACTTGACAGAAATGGACCTCTTCCTAGCAAATATTGACATGCCAAAACTAAACCAAGATGAGTTAAACTATCTTAACAGGCCCATATCAAGCAGTGAAATAGAAACAGCAATAAAAGACCTCCCAACTAAGAAAAGTCCAGGACCACATGGTTTTACAGCAGAATTTTACAAGACCTTCAAACAGAGCTCACACCAATTCTCCTCCAACTCTTCAATGAAATTGAAAGAGAAAGCTCACTACCGAACACATTCTATGAAGCCATCATAACCCTCATCCCAAAACCAGGCAGGGACTCATCAAAGAAAGAGAACTATAGACCCATTTCTTTGATGAACTTTGATGCAAAACTTCTCAACAAAATTTTGGCCAATCGACTTCAACAATTCATCCAGAAAATTATACACCACGATCAAACAGGATTCATTTCAGGGATGCAAAGCTGGTTCAATATACGCAAATCAATTAATATTATTCATCACATCAACAGGAGCAAGAACTAGAACCACATGGTTATCTCAATAGACGTAGAAAAAGCATTCGACAAGATCCAACACCCCTTTATGATGAAGGTTTTGGAAAAATTAGGAATCCATGGAACATTCCTCAATACAATAAAGGCTGTATATGACAAACCTACAGCCAGCATTATACTCAATGGTGAAAAACT
The DNA here is from genome assembly GCF_024711535.1 of Dipodomys merriami. Taxonomy (NCBI): domain Eukaryota; kingdom Metazoa; phylum Chordata; class Mammalia; order Rodentia; family Heteromyidae; genus Dipodomys; species Dipodomys merriami. Next base: position 217,448 of record NW_027202401.1, read on the forward strand.
AAAGCCATTTCCTCTTAACTCAGGAACAAGACAAGGATGCCCACTCTCTCCACTTCTCTTCAATCTAGTATTAGAATGCCTAGCTACAGCAATAAGACAAGATGCAAACATAGAGGGGATCCAAATAGGAAAAGAAGAAATAAAACTCTCCCTCTTTGCAGATGATATGATCTTGTATTTAAAAAATCCCATAGACTCCACTCCCAAATTACTCAAGCTGTTTCAAAACTTTGGCAAAGTAGCAGGTTATAAAATTAACCCCCCAAAATCAATCGCTTTTCTGTATGCCAACAATGAGAAAAGTGTGGCTGAAATTAGGAAAGCAACTCCATTTGTAATAGCCCCACAAAAAATAAAATACCTAGGAATTAACTTAACTAAAGAAGTGAAGGACCTCTATGATGAAAACTTTAAAATCTTGAAAAAGGAAATCAACACAGAACTTAAAAAGTGGCAAAACCTCCCATGCTCCTGGATTGGCAACATTAACATCGTGAAAATGCCAATACTTCCCAAGGCTATCTACAAATTCAACGCAATACCTATCAAAATTCCACCCTCATTCTTCAAGGAAATAGAAGAGGCAATCCAAAAATTCATATGGAACAATAAAAGACTGCGAATAGCAAAAACGCTTCTCAACGGAAAGAACACTGCTGGAGGAATATAAATACCAAATTTCAAACTCTACTATAAAGCCATAGTAATCAAAACAGCTTGGTATTTGCATAAGAACAGATCTCAGGACCAATGGAATAGAATTGAAAACCCAGAAATGAACCTACAGACCTATAGCCATCTAATCTTCGATAAGGAAGCTAAAACAATAGAATGGAAGAAAGACAGCCTCTTCAGTAAATGGTGCTGGCAAAATTGGTTAACTACATGTAGAAAGCTAAAGCTACATCCTTATATATCACCCTGCACCAGAATCAACTCCAAATGGATCAAAGACCTTGAACTCAAAGCAGACACTCTGAAAACATTACAGGATGGAATAGGAGAAACCCTAGGTCTCCTTGGCACAGGCCGAAATTTTCTGAATAGAGATCCGGAAACACAACAAATCAAAGAAAGGTTGGACAAATGGGATTGCATAAGGTTGCAGAGCTTTTGCAGGGCAAATGACATAGCTAGCAAGATCAATAGAAAGCCCACCTATTGGGAGAAGATCTTTACTAGCCATACAACGGACAAGGGTCTTATATCTAAAATATACTTGGAACTCAAAAAATTAAACCACCCAACAACAAATCCTCAAAGAAACAACTGCCCAATAAATAAGTGGGCGAAAGACTTAAAGAGAAGCTTCTCTGAAGAAGAAAGAAGGATGGCCAATAGATACATGAAGAAATGTTCAACACCCCTAGCCATAAAAGAAATGCAAATCAAAACAACATTGAGATATCACCTCACTCCAGTTAGAACGGCAAAAATCAAGAACTCTAACAACAACAGATGCTGGAGGGGATGTGGACAGAAAGGAACCTTACTTCATTGTTGGTGGGAATGTAAACTTGTTCAACCACTTTGGAAAGCAGTATGGAGGTTCCTCAAAAGACTTCACATAGATATCCCCTATTATCCAGCAATCGCACTTTTGGGCATTTACCCAAATGTATACAAACAAGACCACACTAAAGCTACCACCACAACTATGTTTATTGCAGCATTATTTACCATAGCTAAGATATCGAACCAACCCAGAAGCCCCTCAGTAGATGAATGGATCAAGAAAATGTGGTATATATACACAATGGAATTCTATGCCTCCATCAGAAAGAATGACATTTCCCCATTTGTTAGGAAATGCTAAGGCTTGGAAAAAATTATATTAAGTGAAGTAAGCCAGGCCCAAAGAAACATAGGTCCCATGGTTTCCCTTATTTGCAATATCTAGTATAGGTATGAGTCAAGCGGAAAAGGTCAGATAATGTGATGTTAGGAAAACGAACCCTTAAATATGTATTTTAATGTTTTCGTTTCTTTCATGCATGTGTTTCTAACGCATTTATAAGATTATTTCTTTGTTGCTTTGTATGTCCCTCCCCCACAGTGTAACCTCCGCTTTCACTTTATTTGATGTCAGTATAACATGTGGAGGGGATGGGGACAAACAAGTCGTGTAGGATTCAGGTGGACCTGTTGCAACAAGGAGAATTACAAAATGTCATGTCAAAGCAAGCTTTACAATGTCGTTGAGGGGGGTGGAGGGGTGTATGATTGGGTGGGCGGGGAGTGGGGAGGCTGGGAAGGGAGGTGAAGGGTAAACAAAGGAGGAGGCTGCAATGCTTGGTAAGAAATGTATGCATTATCCTGCCAATGTAATTGTAACCCCTCTGTCCAGTAAGTTCTCAAATAAAATAAAATTAAATTTAAATTAAAAAAAAGAAAAAAAAAGAATATGTGGTATATATACACAATGGAATTCTATGCCTTCATCAGATAAAATGACATTGCCCCATTTGTTAGGAAATGGAAATACTTGGAAAAAATTATATTAAGTGAAGTAAGCCAAGCCCAAAGCAACATAGGTCCCATGGTTTCCCTTATTTGCAATATCTAGTATAGGTATGAGTCAAGCAGAAAATGTCAGATAAGGTGATGTTAGGAAAATGAACCCTAAGATGTTTATTTAAATGGTTTTTTTCTTTCACACATTTGTTTCTAACGTATTTATAAGATTATTTCTTTCTTGCATTCTATGTCCCTCCCCCACAATATAACCCCTGCTTTCATTGTATTTGATTTTGGTATAATTTGTGGATGGGAAGGGGATAAACAATTCAGGACACAGGTGGACCCGTTGCAGCAATGAGAAGTACAAATTGTCATGTCAAAAATGAACTTTACCACTTTGGTGGGGGTGAGGATTGGGTGGGGGGGTGGGGGGAGGCTGGGAAGGGATGAGAAGGGTATACAAAGGAGGAGGCTACAATGCTTGATAGGAAATGTACTCATTATCGTGCCCATGTAATTGTAACCCCTCTGTACAGTATTTTCACAATAAAAAATAAAAATTAAAAAAAAGAATTGACGAACCTACAGCCAGCATTAAACTTAATAGTGAAAAGTTAGTCATTTCTTATTAATTCAGGATAGAGATAAGGATGTCTGCTCTCTCCAGTCCGCTTCAACTTAGTATTAGAATGCTAGATGGGGCAGTAAGACAAGATGCAAACTTAATTGGAATCCAAATAGGGAAAGGTGAAGTAAAACATACAAGATGACCAATGGAATAGAATTGAAAACCCAGAAATGAACCTACAATCCCATAGCCATCTAATTTTCAATAAGGGAGCTAAAAAAGTAGAATAGAAGAAAGACAGCCTCTTCAGTAAATGGTGCTGGCTAAATTGGTTAACTACTTTTAGAAAACTAAAGCTAGATCCTTATTTATTAAACTGCACCAGAATCAACTCCAAATGGATTAAAGACCTCGGAGTCAAAGCAGAGACCCTGAAAATATTACAGGATGGAATATGAGAAACCCTAGGTCTCCTTGGCACAGGCCGAAATTTTCTTAATAGAGATCCAGAAACACAACAAATCAAAGAAAGGTTGGACAAATGGGATTGCATGCAATTGCAGATCTTCTGCCTGGCAAAGGACCTAGCTAACAAGATCACTAGAAAGCCCACGTATTGGGAGAAGATCTTCACTAGTCATAGAATGGACAAGGGTCTCATATCTAAAATATACCTGGAACATAAAAAATTAAATCCCCCAACAACAAATCTTCAAAGGAACAACTGCCCAATAAATAAGTATGCTAAAGACTTAAAGAGAAATTTCTCTGAAAAGGAAAGAAGGATGGCCAATATACACATGAAGAAATGCTCAAACTCTCTAGCTGTGAAAGAAATGCATATCAAAACAGCAATGAAATACCACCTCTCCCGAGTTAGAATGGCAAAAATCAAGAACTCTAATAACAACAGATGTTGAAGGGGATGTGGTCAGAAGAGAACCTTACTGTAGTGTTGGTGTCAGTGTAAACTTGTTCAACCATTTTTGAAAACTGTGTGGAGGTTCCTCAATAGACTCCACATAGAGCTCCCTTATGACCCAGCAATCCCACTATTGGGCATTTATCCAAATGTTCACAAACAAGACCACACTAAAGCTTCCAAAACGACTATGTTTATTGCTTCATTATTTAGCATAGTTAAGATATGGAACCAACCCAGATGCCCCTCAGTACATGAATGCATCAAGAAAATGTGGTATATATACACAATGGAATTCTATGCCTCCCTCAGAAAGAATGACATTGCCCCATTTGTTAGGAAATTGAAAGACTTGGAAAATATTATATTAAGTGAAATATGCCAGGCCCAAAGAAACATAGGTCCCATGGTTTCCCTTATTTACAGTAACTAGTATATGCCTGCATCAAGCAGAATAGTTCAGATAAGTTGATGTTAGGGAAATGAACCATAAGATATGTATTCAAATGTTTTTTTTCTTTCATGGGATTGCTTCTAACACATTTATAAGATTATTTCTTTTTTGCTTTATATGTCCTTCCCCCACGGCATAACCCCTGCTTTCACTGTATTTGATGTTGGTTTAATTTGTGGAGGGGAAGGGAAAAGACAAATCCTTTAAATAGGGATACAGGTAGACCCATTGCAACAATGAGATGTACAAGTCGTTATATCGAAAATGAACTTTACAACTTTGGTGTTGGGGAGGAGGATTGGGTGGGGGCAAAGGGGCATGATGGGACGGGATGGGAAGGGGAAACAAAGTAGGAGGCTACAACGCTTTAGAAGAAATGTACTCATTATCTTGCCCAGGTAATTTTAATCCCTCTGTACAATTTTTTCACAATAAAATATATTATATTTAAAAATAGAAAAAAAGAAGAAAAAAACATGAAAAGGACATGATCTTGTATTTAATGGACCCCATGGACTCCACTCCCAATTTACATAAGCTGATCAGAAACTTTGGCCAACTAGAAGAATATAATTTTGTCTCAATAAAACCAACCAAGAAAGGATTAAAAAATAAACAAGAAAGGAATACACAGTTGGAAATTTGGGCAAATTTTGTCATTATGCTTTGAGAAGTGAAGTTTCCTATTGAAATGAAACTCAGTTGTGTTTGAAATTTTGTCTTAATTACAGAACATTTCTAGATGCAAAAGAGCTCATGATTCCCAACCAAAAACTTGAAAAAGTAAGTATCGTTCTTTTAGAGTCCCAAGAAATGATGAAGGATTACAAAAGTTTAAGCCTGATGAAATAGGAAAGTTCATTTAATGTAGGACTTTGTAGACCTGTCTAAATTAGAATTTAGATTTAAAATAGATATTTTTTGTTTGTAATTTAATATTCTATAGGATCCTACAAAATTATTTTCAAGTAAAATATTTAATTTACATATTCACTAATGATTCTAGCATTCTAATTGACTAGACTATTCTTTCAAGTGAGGTATAAGAAGAACTTAGTTAATAGATAATTCCAACAGTTCATGTGTAAGATGATAATGTGAATAATCTAAACAAATTGTCAACAAATTCATTATATTAATTTATAAACATAGAAAAGGAGCAATCTTTTGAGACTTTGGTGTACCGTGGTATGAAGAGATTAATTGTGTGACATCTTTTTTTCTACCTATACATTACACAGGAAGAAATTTCCTTAATTATGTACCTCTGTATACAATGAGAAAAATGCTAGGTTTGAGGTTTGTTTTTATTTTGTTTTTGTTGTTTGTTTTGTCCTTGGACTTATCCTCTGGGCTTGGGCACTGTCCCTGAGCCTGTTTTTGCTCAAGGCTACTGCTCTACAACTTGAAACTCAGTGGCACTTGGGTCTGGCTTTTCCTTATGAGTTTATTGGAGATAAGAGTCTAAGGAATCTTCCTGCCTGAGTGAGCTTTCAACCATAATCTTCAAATCTTAATATTAAGATATACAGATCTCCTGAATATCTATGATAGATAATATACATATATATAATAAAATAAATATAAAATAAAAATAAAAATAAATAATATTTGCGAGTGTTTGGATCTCAAGAATTCCACTCTGGGGAAAATGATGTAGCAAAGTTTAGTGTAGTATTCTTTCCACAATAGGAAGGGCATCACATTAGCAGAAGTGTAGTATTTTTTCACAATAGTGATAAAGTAGTCATGATGTGAATTTAGGGAATTTTAAGGTTCACTTTACAAGTTGGAAACTGTTGTGCTAGGATGAATTTATGGCATAAAAACTTGGGATTGATTGTCATAGAAATAATAGCTTACTCTGATGAACAAATGTTTACTCTTAAGGAATTTATTATTATAGATACTTCATAGTTTTATCCTCTATGAGAACGTGTCTATTTTTTCTGTTGACTTTTAAGTATGTAATGCCTCATTGGAAACTGCATCTATATCTGAATTAATTAATATGCAAACAGGTACTGTTTTGAATGTCTCTGGTATGGCATGTACAGAATTTGAAAATGAGTAGTTAGTAGTCATAGGAATGTTGAGGAACAGATATATTCTGTCCTCTTAACAATTAGCCAGTTTTCAAAGTTAGGAGTTTCCATAGAATTGAACTGTTTTCTGTTTTAGTATGAGACAATACTAAAATAATTTTTTTCAAAATAATGGCAAGTATATTCTGAAAATATTGTATAGTTTGATAACATTCACGTTGATGTCACTCTGATAAAGAGGTAATTCAAGCTAGCAGGCAAAATGTTCATTTTTTTAAAAGGTAATACACATAGAATAATATTTACTATACAAATACAGTGATATTATATTTTATGTGGCTCATTTTTAACTTAATTTTATTGTCAAGGTGATATATAGTAGGGGTTGCAGTAATTGTAAGGTAGTAGATACATACCAGGTCAAAATTTTTACCCCCTCCCTCATTTTTCTCACACTTTTCCTTCACCCCAATACTCCTCACAAGTTGTAATGTAAATTTCTAACATGTTGTCTTGTGAGTATTGCCATTGCATTGGTTTGCCTTTTGTCCTTTTTTTCGCCATTTTATTGTTTCGCTACCCTTGCCAAATGAAGATAAATGTATATACAATACACAGGATACTGAAATCGAATACAACAGTGGAAAAACCATAGAGGAAAACAAAAAAGAAAAAAGAAATCACATAGTACATTAAAAACAACAACCACAAAGAAAAACCTCTCTTTCCATATCTAGGAGTTTTGTTCAGCCTCATTTTATGTGGTCATTTATACATAGCTATTGAGCCATTTTTCTCATCTTCTAGGACTATCCTTGATATTTCCTAGTTATTACAAATGAGGGAAACTATGGAATCGGTTTCTTTGTGTCTTGCTTATTTTTCTTAGTAGAATTTTCCAAGTCTTTCCATTTCCTTATGAATTAGAAGCATAGAATTCCCCGTACATATATAAACCACATTTTGTCAATTTGTTCATCTACTGAGTGGAATATTGGTTTAAAACATGATTTCATGTAAGTATCACTTAAGGCCATTCAAAATGACAGATGCCAACTCACTAGATATACTAATATGATTTCAAAGTAAGATAGTATTTTATGGTGGTACAAGTGTTGAGATATCTAGATGAGTCTAATGTATATCTTGCACTGAATTAGGCAGGAAGATATCCAATATCATATAGGATAAAAATGGTAGTGACAAAATATTTCCCTTGAGAAAGATATAAGATGCTTCCAGAAGTATGAAGTAGTTCAGATAATTTTGAAGAATTTAGAAATGCAAGCTCAATTATGTCACTTTAAATAATAATTATGTAAGTCGAAGGGCAAAAGAAGGGTAAGAGAAGAAAATAACTGACAGCAGATCATTATCCCAAGTTAGAGTATAAAAAGACATAATTTACAACTTCCAAGTCAAAGAGAGACCAATATAATATGTCCCACTTAATTTAGGTACATGCAAAATATTTACTTGGCTTTTCCCTACTTAAATGCTCCAAAATAAATGAACATTTATAAGAAAATTCATGTGATTGACATTGCTTCAACTTGAACACTAACTGGAATCAGCCCTCTTTTTCTCATTTTGCACTTGGAAAATAGTCCCTAAGTTGATGATGTTCTGGCTGATTCGAGTCAGAGTTAGGGGCTTCTACTTGTACAATTATCACAGAATAGTTTAAAGCAGTTTTTCCCCAAGATATCCAACTATATTTTCTTAACCTGTACTTTGAACACACACTCACACCTGAGCACATTATTTGAAATTATACTTCAGCTTTTCATGGCATATTCTACTTTGTGCCTTTGTCTTCTTTGCATATTCCTTTTGAGTTCATAGTTGCTCTATTTCCATTTCATCTGTACAAACTGCTAAGAACATTGTTCAACTACCACTTCTTGATTGCACATGCCCAGTCTATGTATGAAGGTACTTTGTCCATGTTAAGCAATAGAGTAATACTCACTCTCTGAGGAGGAAAGTTCCACAATATAACCCTATGCCCACATTAGAGGATGAAGAATTTAAAGCATTTTGAGAAAACAGTGATATTAGAATTGAAAGGCTCCTTGGAGCTCATTAGTTTACCCAGGAGAAATATAAATATCCACAAAATTTGGAGCTAATTAGTAAGTATCCGAATTACCATTAGATTCTAGATGTTGTGCTAATACAAATCATGATTGTATTATTGTTATATCAGAAACCTTCACAACTTGAAAATGTGTATGAGAAAATGAAAGAAAGGCATTAAAGCAAAATGTCTTATCTTTTTAGGCATTTAATCTTAGTGGTGAGGGTAATGTCTGAACTCTTACATTCAATGAAAGCTTGAAGTTTATAAGAACACTTTCTTACATATAAGAATTTGTGTCAGGTTGATTGACAGGGTTATTTCAGCATGGAGATATACCTAACAAGAATTAAATTTCAATAGAGTATTTGGCAGTTATGATGTGTCAATGGCTATTGAGGCATTTTCTATTCTCAATTCCAGGAGTCTTCAGTCACATCAGTAAAGCTGTATGTTCAACCTAATACTTGGTGTTACTTGTCCTACATTTATAATGAGTAAGCTGATAAGATATCCAAACATATCTACATATATTTCAATAAATCCCAAACTGATATGGATAGATGGGTCACTAATTGGAACTGTAGGACAAATTATGCTTGTCTGTGCTTTAGTTCAATCTATAATCTCCTGGCTAAATAAAGTTTTCAAAAATGTTCACAGAATACCTCTAAGAAAAGTTCATGGCAGTTATATTCGAATAATATTGCTAAAGTCAGGATTAAAGTATTTATTTCCAACATTTAGAATCAACAGGATCTGTTGAATTAATGGATCCAGAATTTTATGTCTTCACATTCATATATCAACATTTTATCAATATGACTTTCACCAAAATACTGTTCTTATTGACCTTGTCTATGTCCTTTTACTTTTCAAATCCAAATAGTAGATTTCCTTTAATATCTTCCTGAAAATTCTTTCCTTCCTTTTCTTCTGTAAGTCTGTGTTTATTTCTTTTTTGTTTCCTTATTTATCTCTTTCCTCCAATCTTATCCACACTGGTACTCACATTGTTCACACTTTCGTCTGAACTTTCCTTTTCCTCTTCCCTTTAATAATGTCCCTGATTTTATTATTATTTTTCATATTCATGTTCGTGGATATTTTGATGATGTTCAAACAGACCTATTTTTGCATCTGTTTAACATATCAGAGAGTTTTTTTTCCTGTATATCCATCTTTTCCACCTGTAGCCCTTGTCACCAAGAATGTAACTAACATAATTAGGAGACAGAGATGTGGAAACACTTTAGATTTCCTCTTACCCTACCTCCATCCATTAGATAAGATGAATGATCAAGATTTTCTCAGTTTCTGTCACTAATGTAATTTTTATGTACTCCTTTTTATGCCCCTGACACCAGCCTATTGCAAGTACTCATCACCAGTCACCCAGTCCTAAAACAGCTGTTTACAAAGTATGCATTTTTCCCCATAGTCTTTTCATATTGGTCAGCTCCATCACCATATGCCTCTCCTTGTAAGCACACAGAATGAATAAATCAGACAAAAATTCTAGTACCATTGACGGTTGCTCTTACATTTCTTATCTGTAAATGGATGTAATCTGCCAGATATATTGAAGAATATATTTGTTGACTTCTAGAGCAAGGAAAAAGAAAATAAACAGTCCTTACATTTTCTACCTTAGCTTACAAATAATGAAAGAGTCAAATTCAGTTTGTTGGTATAAAGTCAGAAATAGTTTCATGCAGAAATAAAAAAATAAATTTTAACTTCTGGCTCTGCAGCTTGAGTCCTTTTATGGTAACTTCAGATATGTAAGTGGTATTATGTAAATTGTGTCATGTATTTACAGGTGTAATGAAGAACATACTCTTACTATACCATTGGAAAACATTGGTTATTGAATAGTATCTATATGAGAATGTTATTTGAACTAATCACACTAAGTTGAAACCTACACCTTAGTCCATCAAAATATGGAAATAAATGATTTTATTTATAAGAAATTAATACCACCAATAATAGTGAATATAAATTAGAAAGACTGCTGGAATAACATTAGGGTTTTTACTGTCTCTACCTGTTTATATGATTGTATTTCTTGATACTGAAACTCTCCTTTTTATTCTGGTTTTTGTTTTGTTTTGTTTTTTTGGTTCTTCTTGGGGCCTCGACTCTGGGCCTGGCACTGTCCCTCAGCTCTTCAGCTCAATGCAGTTTACCACTTGAACCACAGTGCCACTTCCCGCTTTTTCTGCTTATGTGGTGCTGAGGAATCAAACCCAGAGCCTCATGTAGGCAAAGCCAGCACTCTGCCACTGAGCCAACTTCCCAGCCTTCATCTTGTTATTGTTATTGTATATAATCCAACGCTGTTTATAACTATGCATTCAATGTGGGAAATTTAGCTTCAAAGATATCTAAAGTTTTTTTTTTTCCTTTTCAATCACAACATCGTCATTATCAGGCTACACTGTGATCATCATCCTTTCCATCCAAATTATTATTAGCATCAAAAGTGCTAATTATTGAACATTGGATATGTGTCTATGATTTTACTATTATTTGTCTTTTGATTAATAATTTTAATGTTACCAATGTGCATGCATCCATATTGAAATTTTGCACAAACGAACAAAAAAAACAACAACCATATCAGGTAGCTTGACTATGTGCTTATAACAAATTATTGAATAGATCTTTTGAAGCATTGCAAATTGCTAATCAGTTTGAATTAACTTCCTATCTCTCCTTAACTACAAACAAATATTTAAGAGTTTGGGCAGAACCTTTTCAAGTAATATACTGTAAATATTACTACAATATCATGTGTATATCTAAAATTCCCTTGAAAGTAATAAACTCTACTTTCTATTGAAATATTAGTTATTTTATTCTAGGAAACTTTTAGAAAAATAGACTGTATATCTTTGAAATGAAAAAGGTCAAAAATAGTAAGATAAAATTTTAGAGGGAGTCTGTCATATATATATAATATATATACATATATATATAAATATATATATAAATGTTATGTGTAGAATAGTACATTTTTAAGATTATTTGTCATCAGAAATATATACATATATCTAAATTTATTTGCAGAATGATATACATCATAGTGAAACAAACATCTTAAAACATAATTAAAATTAAAAAAAAAAAAAACTTCATGAAACCAAGTGCCAGTAACTCACCCTTATAATACGAGCTATCCTGGATGCTGAGATCTAATAATTGTTTTTGAAACTAGCCCAGACAGAAAAGTAATTGTTAGATTCTTATCTCCAATTAACCACTGAAAACAGGAATTAGCTCTTTTCCTCAAATTGTAGAGTGCTGTCTTTGAGCATAAAAAGGCTTAGGGACAATGCCCAGGCCTTGCAAACAAGCCCCACAACAACAAATTGTATCACATTAATTTCACAAAAGCATCTTTTAACTGCTGTGAACATTTCTTAGAAACATGAATACATACCCCTGGAAAATATTAAGTAAAAAAGTATAGAATATTTACGTCTATGTTAAAGACATGACTATTTAGATTGTTTAAGATATTTAGGTAATAATTAGAAGTTAAGAATAATGATAGGTAGGTCATATATTGGGACTGGTTTTTTAAATTTTATTTTACAATAGTAATAAAATGATATTTATAATGATTATATAAAATTACTCTTGCTTGGTATTTGAATTATCATAATTGATATTTTTAAATGATTTCCAAAGCAAAGGAGTATCAATTCTTTTGTAATTTCAAAATAATTAAGAAAATGATTTCAATGCTGGTTCACTCTAAGTCTATATTTGTTTTCTTGTTCTCGTTTTCATATGTTAGTAGAAATTACAATTCAAAAATTTAATGGATATTGGCATTCAGGAACATCTTCACATACACTAATATTGGAATTGTTTCATTTCATTTGTTACTTTCACAAATAAATCAAGATGATTGTGTATTTTGTTCTTTTCACTGCTTTTGGCTCTTACCTTGAGAATACGTTTTTTTCTAGCAAAGTAGAGATAAGCAATTGGATTTAGCAAGTAACATATGACTTCCATAAAATTCACATGCATAGATTTGTGTCTTCTGTCATTTGCTCAAAGTTTCTTCTAGAAAAGTTTCTCGATTACTTAGAAGTTTTTCCCCTTCCCCTCCACAAATTATACCGACATCAAATACAGTGAAAGCAGGGGTTATACTGTGGGGTAGGGATATACAATGCAACAAAGAAATAATCTTATAAATGTGTTAGAAACAATCGCATGAAAAAGAAAAAAACATTTGAATACATACCTTAGGGTTCATTTCCCTAACATCACCTTATCTGAACTTTTCTGCTTGACTCAGACATATACTAGATATTGCAAATAAGGGAAACCATGTGGGAAAAATAGGGATACAGGTGGACCTATTGCAACAATGAGATGTACAAGTCGTTATGTCGAAAAATGAACTTTACAACTTTGATGGGGGGGTAGCGGTTAGAATTGGGTGGGGCGGCGAGGGAGGATGGGAAGAGATGGTAAGGGGAATCAAAGAAGGAGGCTACAATGCTTGATAAGAAATGAACTCATTATCTTGTCCATGTAATTGTAAACCCTCTGTACAGGATTTTCACAATAAAAATAAAAGTAATAAAAAAATACTTAGAAGTGATGCACAATTCCTAGGTATCCAGTTATCACATATACTTTTGGATTGAGTTATCTCTGTATAAACTCAAACGGACAAAATACCCTCAAAATAAACAGAAATCACATCTTTGTTTTAAATACAGTAGTTTACAAAGAGTGTTTAGCCAACACCAAAAACATATTTTTAGCTATTCTACATTTTGTGTGAAGAAGTTTTAACAATAGTTTTTTCCTGACATGCAATTCACTTACAATATATTATCTCATTTTATCTTATACATTTTAGTGGTTTAGAAGTGAATTGTACCTTCATAGGTTTTTCAAAGCCTAACTTTCACAAACTTGCAGTTCTTCAAATAGAAATGCTGAAAATGTTAGAAGAGACATTAAAATAGATATAAAATTCAGTTACAGGAATTTGCCCAGCATACATCCTCTATAGTGTGTCTTTTCAAAATTTGATTTTGGGGATCATTTCCAGGGTTTCACACATACTATTCAAGTTCACTGTCAATTAACTACATTCTCTGTACAAAAAAGTTTTATACTTCAGTTGAATATATTCATAGAAATGTAATGCCTGGATGCTATACAATTATCTTTCACCTTTTGAAGACTTGAAAACTTATTTGCTAAAATGATTGCAGTATTATACAAATCGATCTCTATGAGAAGTATATCAATTTCTCCATAAATGCATTATTATATTTTTCGTCCTCTTTTTATATTATGGTCATACTAGTAAGTTTTATTTTTATTATTTCTTTGACACTAAAGAGGAGCTTATGTCATATGCTCCTCCTATTGACTATTAATACTCATATGTTATTTAAAGATATATCCTATTCAGGAAAAAATTAATATAGAATTAGAAGATATAAAAATACTTAAGTTTCAGAATCATTGTAGCATTAACATTGTAGCATTCAGGAATATTTGCCCTCTGTGGATATGTTTTCATTTCTGTTATAGTGTCACTTGAATTATGAAAGGATATCACTTGATATAAGCCAGTTCTTGCTTTTCTTTAGCCATTATTGTTTTTCTTGTCAAATTTTTAGAAACCTTTACTAATCAATGTCATGAATTTTTACATTTATGTTTTATAGGGTTTTACATCTCACATTTAGTTTGATAATCATTCTTTATAAGGTTTAAGGTAGTCCAGGTGCCGGTGGATCACACCTGTAATCCTAGCTACTCAGGAGTCTGAGATCGAAGGATCATGGTTTAAAGCCATCCTGGGCAGGAAAGTCCTTGAGACTCTTATCTCCAATAAACCACTAGAAAACCGGAAGTTTTGCTGTTGCTCGAGCGGTAGAGTGCTCACCTTGAGCTGAAGAGCACATGGACAGCGCCCAAGCCTAGAGTTCAAACCCCATGACCAACATACAAACAAACAAACAAAGGTTTGAGGTAGTAGTCTAAGATCATTGTTTAAATCTAGCGAGGCAATAGTGCCAATACAACCATTTAAGATTCTGTTTTTATTTCATAAAATCATAGCATCCTTTTCAAAATCTGTGGACCATAAAACTAAGAATTTATTTTTGACAAATTTGTTACCTTCTTCTATGTGTCTGTTCTTATAGTAGAACTATGTTGTATTCACTACTAAACATGGTAATACTATTCAAAGCTAGTATGAAGGCTGAAGCTACACCATTTTACAAGATTGCTCTGACTGACCTGTATTCCTTGAATTCACATACGAGATTATTGAGCAGATGGACCAATATTCTACAGAGATATCTCAATATTTGATAGTCACTCATATTTCGCACCTGGTGAAAATAAAACCCCCTGATATTATATATAGGAAATGTCTTTAGAGACTGATCAATGCAACTTAAATTAATTTTTGAATGAGTTAAGATTTAGATAACAGTACAGCATAATAAAGCTGAATGATAATGACTTGAGCTGTACTCCAGAAGAGAGTAATGGGGGGGAGAATGGTGGACCACATAGGAGCTGTATGTCATTGGTATTGTTTCAAAAAACACAAAGACTTCAGAGAAGAGAAGGAGAAAAATAAAATATCCTGAATCTAGTTTCTTTATAATCCACCTGATAGTTTGGACTGAAAGTCAGATCACATGGGAAAAATAAAATAGAAAATAAAGCATTGTATAGAGCTGTTACAATGTAAAGAAGTTGTAATAGGAATATAATTAATTTCCAAAAAAATAAGAGAATGAAAAACAATAACAATTGCTAACGTGGATAGAAGATGGATCACATTTTATCATATATAATTTTGAAAAAATCTACTAGGAATGAAAATTTAAAAGTCATAATTTAAAATACAATTTGTATTATAACTAGATAGTATAGCTCAGTGGTAATACATTCGGCTAACATATGTGAAGCAATTGTGTGATCTCCCTAGCATACAAAGTACACACAAAGCACAAACACAAAAAACCCACATAAACACACACACACCACATACACACATTTTTTTTATCATATTAAACAGAGGAAATTATCACAAATAGTAAAAGTATTTTAATATATGAAATCATAATATTCTCATACTATGTAAAATAGTAATAAAATAAAAATGAAATAAAATAGTCACAAGATACTTGGATTCTTATAGATTAAGTAAATTGAAAATTAAGAAATAAAAGATATGAGGACTTTGCAAACAAGTTTTAAATAATAAATATTTTGAAATGTGTGTCATTTTATTTTCACAAAAGATTGATTTTACTGGTGTTTTAACTCAAGATTTAGAATATGATAACCATGTGCTCTATATCTTGCTAGGGATGGCTTTATCTCTAATCATTCACTCTGGAAATTTTGTGATAAGATCTCATATTTTCTCAGTATCTCCCGAATTACAAACCCTTTTTACACTTCCCACCATAGTTAGAAAATGGAAACCACAAATCACTATACCCAGCTCAAAAAATTTTTTAATTCAAGTATAAATATTTCCAAAAAGTGCCAGGTAATAAAGCCTTTATTAATAAAGTATGTGCTTCTTGAAAATACAGTATTTGTTACATTTACAAACATGTTTAGAACTATAACAAAATAAATTTATTTAAATTAACCAACCAAATAAAATTTAAGAAAATAATTTCTACATGTTAACTATTTTGAAAGCAAAATATATGTCTGAATAATTTACATGTATTAATATTATGCAAAACTAAATTAACTAATCCTACAACTCTGAAAAAAGAATTACCCTAATGAAACAAAACAAAAGAAGTTCAAAATTTGAAATTTAGAAAATAAAATGAAGTGTACTCTTTAGTTTACTTAAGCAACTGTAAACCTTCTGTATATCAATTTTATAATAAAAAATGCATGAATAAAGAAAAAAAAGTACCCGTTGGTCAATAGCGACAGGAAAAACATCAGTAGTTTTGTTTTGTGTTCAAAAAAATCATTGGAAAAGATAACAATATTCTTTCCATAATAAATATACTCATTAACTTACTGATGTAACTATATCCCCTCTGTACATTACCTTTAAAATAAAATTAAATTGAAATTAAAAATATACTTAATAATATACCAATTAAGAATTCGTAGAGAGCTAGGAAGGTGGCTCAGTGGTAGAGCGCTTGCCTTTCATGCTTGAGGCCCTGGGTTCGATTCCTCAGTATCACATAAACAGAAAAAAAGCCAAAGTGGGGCTGTGGCTCAAGTGGTAGAGTGCTAGCCTTGAGGGACAGCGCCCAGGCCCAGAGTTCAGGTTCCACGACCGGACCCCCACCCAAAACAAAACAGAATTACTAAAAGCCATTGGATAAAAACTTTTTAGAAAACTGCCCTAAGTACCCAAGTAATATACTTTTATGATACTATTTAAATACTTCAGTAGAGAAGCCAAAGTTTAAAAACTGTTACAAAGTAAAGTAATAAATCAGAATATATTACTATTAATAATAATCATAAGATGAATTTATAGTGGTAGTCAAATATGTAAGAAATGAGGCAATTTGCCATTAGTTTGCACTTAATAAGTGAGAAAGAATTTTCTAAGTCTTTTTAAATATATAATAAGTTTAATGAAGAAACTATTGTGTAACATCATATGATAATCAGATGAAGCTGATATTAGAACCAAGAGCAGATTGTACTGTTTTGGATGTTAATGTATATACTTAATTTGGTTGTGGGAAATTGTGTTCAACTTGGGGTATTGTTTTTGTTAGACTGGTGTCATATCAGTGGTTAATTTTAGGATAGGGGTTCCTTTCCACAACAACATGCACCTGATCTGTCTTTTTAGCCTTCCCATTATCAATGGCATAAGAGTTGCACACCAACTTGTCTAGCTTCCTACCTTGGCTGGCCTAGATTCTGCAGTCCTTCCAGTCTTAACCTGTAGATAGTGCAGGATGGTGGAAATAATCCAATGCACAAACCTATACATTGAGAAGGAAGTCCATTAAACTTTTGGCCTGGGTTCTGTTCTCAAGCCTCCTCAATAGTTAAGAGTTCAGATGGGAGCCCATGGTGCCAAGCAGTAAGAATATTTTTTTAAAGCAACTAGACATATATATGACTTAGGCAGGTGAACACCTCAGGACAAGAATAAAAAGCAGTGAAGCATAGAGGACAGGCCCAATTTTAACTAGCTAATTAGAGGCTGAATAAACTTAGCTAGCTACTCAGGAGGCTGAGATATGAAGACGACTATTCAAAGCCAGTCCAATCATAAAAATAAACGGATTATCTCCAAAAAAACAGAAGTGGAACAATGGCTCAAATGGTAGACCACTATCCTTGGTCACAGAAGCTTAGGGATAGTGCCCAGGCACTATCAAGCCTCAGGAATGATGAATGAATGAATGAGCACTTGCACATGAGCATGCATGTATACACATGCATGTGTACACACACACTCTCTGTCACACACACAGAAATGAGTATTTCAATGCAAAGTTTTTTTTTTACCTTGCTGTAATCTATTTCCCTGTATTAGTTTACAAATTAACAAAATCACCTAAGCACCTATTTACATACAACTCAACATGTTTCTCTAAAGTCAACTCTCTTTTTGGAAGCATGCTTTTATTTGACCCAAATGTAAATTACTCAGAAGGTCGATTCATCTCCTTCAATTCTGTAGAATTAGATGATTGTTTCGCTTCCTCCAAGCATTATAATTTTGTGAAATCCTGTATCAAGCAACCTATTTCTTTCAATAGAAATGAAGCCTCTGTCAAAGAATTAATACGTTTTTCTTCTCTTTGCTAGCATCTGTAGTATTATTAACTTCATATATTTCATGATCTGTCTGTGTTTGACAAAGACTGCTGTGAAAATGAAAAGACCCTTCACAGCACTTATCATTTATATACCATTCATAGATATGAAGGTGTTTAAATATTACTGAAATTGCTTTGGAATAAATCATGTTAAAATTGACTATCGTGAAAAATAAGAATTGGCTTCTCAGCACTTTAGGTAAGAACTTGATTGAAAGAAACAAAAGGAAAAGTGAGGAACAACTCAACACATACATTCAAATGAAACAAAACAACCCAAGAAAACAAATTAATTCAGTACTCAAGAACCTGGAGGAAATTCAAAGACTTAAAAAAAACATCAGCTATGACAAGCTTATGAAAATCCTGACTACATGGGAGTTTACTCTTGTGAGGATAGAGGTTAAAGCCCAGACTGGACAGAAAGATCTGTACACAATGCCATGCACCTGTTATTTTAAATTCCAGGAAGAATAACATAACGTGGACTGAGACCAATATCATGCACAAGTATAGGAAAAATCAGGATAATTTAGGGCTGGAGACATGACAAAGTTGTAAAAACACCCATTTAGGGGGCACAAGACACTCAATTCAAACTCTAATATTATGGGTATTAAAGTAAAAAGCTATGGTTTTAAATAATTGGAATAATTGTAAGATTTGAGTATTTGAGTGGAAAAATGCATGAAAGAGATAGAATGAACCCATGGTGCAATGCTTTCAACTTAAGTGAAAATGTTTTGTGGTACTTCAGACAAAACAGAGTTACCTTGCAAATGAGCATGGTTGTGCATTTGGGTGATGGAAATATTTTACTTACACAGGTGTAAATTAAATAGATTTTATTTGGGTAGATTGTACTTCTTGAACTAAGAACCTGCATGATGTCCCTGAAATTTTTCTCTCAATGCTACCACTCTACTACATTGAGCCACAGTTCCAATTCTGATTTTCTGTTGGTTGTTTGGTGATAAGAGGCTCCTGGACATTCCTGCCCAGGATGGCTTCAAACCATGATCGTCAGATCTCAGCCTCCTGAGTAACCAGGATGCCAGGCATGAGCCGTCGATAGTTTTAATAATTTAGTAAATTGTACAGTTACTGAAGTTATGCATTATCATTATAACCTGTGTAATATATGTGTGTATGTATATATCAGTGAATACGGATAGACATATTTAACATATTTTTGAACCTACAGTAATTTATGAAAATTTCCATTATTAAATAAAATGGAAACAAAAGTTCATAAGGAGCAAAACAAAGGAAATTATCACATGTTTCTTGTTGTTGAATGGAATACAAATTGCAAAAATCAGTTTGGGAAAACCATCTCAACGTTAACAAAATCGATAAGAGCTATTAATTCCATTCCATCTATTTGCTCATATTGTGCAACCTCACACATAAGTGTCAAAATCAAACCACACTTTTTGCCATTGCTTTTAACTCACCTGTTATAATTTATAGGTTAGATAAAGTAATCAAATAAAGATGAAAATAATATTATGTGAGTCTATGAATTAGAGCTGAAAATGATTTTAAATGTGATAATTGCTAATTAAGTTGCATACTTCTTACTTTTACTCTGTCATGTCCTTCATTCCCACATTAAGAACGTACATAGAAGGTTCTCACTAAATTATATGTACAATTATGAAATAATCTATTGAAAGAATATGGGCACAGTGTGATTTTAGCTTATTGAGACCTGTCGGGGGAAGTGTGTTTCTGAAGACTTGCAATATATTGTGATGAAGATGAAGGGAGGGATGTGCTTATTCTGGAAAACTGGCTAGAGGATTGCTTTCATAAAGGTAATGATGAATTCTTCCAAAAGGTTACAGTAAAATCACTTTCACAACCATGTTCAATGCTGCACTATTCATCATGGCCAAGTTACGGAAACAGCCCAGATGCCCTTTGGCAGAGTGATGGTTGGAGAAAGTGTGGCACATATACACAATTGGAATGCACCCATCCATTATGAAGGCTGTTACATTATTTGCAATGAAATGGATAGATCTAAAAATATATTAAGTGAACTAAGTCAGAGCCAGACACACAAAGGACCCCTGTTCTGTCTCAAATTTGGAAGTTTTACACAAAAATATTAGCCAAAGCATGCTATTTGCAGAGGAGTATTTCAAAGGTGTAATTTCTTATAAAATTGAACTTTTAATCCAACAAAATATATATATCAAGAAACTATCACTTGGAAGATGTGAGGGGAAGTCAAAAGGAAGAGAGTGAAAGTATAATATTCAATGCAGATAGTATGAAACTAGAAAAAATTAAAGTGGGGTGAGGTTTGGAAGGGTGTGGAAAAGTTATAAAAATTTCAATTATATTAAAAAACTGATTTGTTGAATGGAAATTCCATTGACCAAGTATTTAAGATAATAAAAACATAATTAAAAACAATGGAGACATCTGATCTTAAATTCTATTTCCATCTCTTTTAAAAAATAAAATTGTTTGCTCTATAAATTGATCAGAGGGATAGATTTTGTGACTAGCTAGATCATTGCACATTTGTCTCTCTCTTCCTCTCTCCCTTTCATGGCTCTCATAGGTAATATGATTGCTCCATAAGTATCCTAATTTATTTTGCTTTTATATTTTTGGTTGAATCATTTCACTTTCTGCTCTGCCATTTCCCAACTAATTTACATAGAAGGCATTATTTCCTATGTTCTCATTCCTAGGATAAGCTGAACATGAAGACACCACTGGTCCTCATTTCCAGTCTGTACCTTTGAATATGGAGGAAAATCTTTCCTCTGCTCTCTATCAATTCCCTACTCTCCAGTTAGAATAATTTAGAATAGCAAAAATGAAAAAAGAGAAGATAAATAATAGTGAAAAATATAGATGCAGAAAATGTACCGGATTTTTCTGACCAGTCATCCAATGTGAACTATTGGGGAAATACATGGACACCTCATTCTCACTGGCACTAAAAGTCTCTGGCTAGGCAATTCTGATGAAGATGAGAAACAAGATGAAAAAGTGATAAATGGTATCAATTGCAAGAGACAAATGGAGAAGGATTCAAGCAAATTTCTTCTTTGGTCTGCTGAAAATAATCGCCTTACTACAGTGCAGACACTACATTCCAAAAAGGCCACTCATGTGAATACTAGGGATATCGATGAGTATACCCCTCTTCATCGAGAAGCCTACAGTGGACACTTCGACATTGTCCATTAGTTGGTGGCTCAAGGTAGATATTCATGTAATAATTGTGAATGGCTGGACACTCCTGCACAGTACTTTTATACTTGGAATAATAACAGAGTGGCTTCTTTATTTCATGATGATGCAGATACCAATGGCTAAACTAAAGGCCTCTTGACCCCCTTGCATCTTCCTGCTGGGATTACAAATAGCAAAGTTATGCTAGATCTCCTTCTGTTGAACCATTATATCAAATCAGGTCTGAAGCACTACTTGAAAGAAACTGCATTTGATATTGCCAAAAGAATTATTTATTACTACCTCTTTGAAGTTGTGGAAGGCTGTACAAATAGTTCTCCTAAGTCCTACTTGTTTGGGTAAGTTTCTTAAATTTCAAAATTGCCAGTCCATCCTGTGTGTCCATACAAAATATTTTCACAATACAAAGCAACAGCAATATCTTACTTTAAAAATTCATGGATTCCATGGTATTCTTCCAAGTGAATTGCCTGACTTTGATGTCAAAATATATTTGAGTTGTTTGTATACATCTATAATTATTTCTGTAGAGTTTGTGATTTTAATAAGAAATAATTTTAACTTATGTGTTGAAATGTGTAGTACAGAAACTAAAGATATTTCTGGTGCTTGTCTGAAAAAAGTATATTTTAAAATATTTAGCATTCTGTTTTTAAAATATCCATAATCTATTTCATTCTCTCCTAGATATAATACATTGAATTCGACATTGTTTTATAATATACAGGTTCATTAATAAGTGTGTCCTTTCCGATTGCATTCCATATAGAAACAGTTTAAGATTCCTTAAATTCCTAGGTCCTTATAGAATTTTATTTCTTTGGAATAAAATGACAATGCTATCTTATTTCAAAAGTTTTATAAAGGTTATGCTATGTAAAGGCCTTTCTGAAAAGGTGAAGTTTGAATACACTGATGTCAAACTGACTTTTATTTCTATGAATTGCATGTATTATTACACTTGTATATTTGTAATCAACATTTTAATAACTGTTTTTCATTTCTTGCATCTGAAGAATGAAAAATATGGCATATTTAACTAATTTTCATATCATTTCATATCATTGCACAAGAGCCATGTTAATCTCTGTATTGTAATTCGGGTTGATGTGCTGCTGAAGCATGTAGTATCCTGTATATTTAAGTAGTTAATGATCCAATCTTAAGACAGGCATATATCCTTGGTTGCCTATTTGTAACAAGGAAACCTTATTGTTCCTTAAATTGCTATTCATCTTATTTCTGTAAAATTCTGTTTATGGTGGAAAAAACTTATATTGTTTGTTCGATTGCTCACATTTGCAATTTTTTGTCAATAAGTATTTTAAGTGTTTTTCATTTGAAATTTGATCATACTTTGAAGCCTTTATAGGTAGATCCAAAGGTGATGGCTTTTCAAGTACTTATTTATCAACTGAGTTAGCTTTGTAGAGCTAATGGATTCAAAGTAAGCCTTGCTTAAGAGCTACTTCTATAATACCAACATCAAATACTGTGAAAGCAGGGGTTATACTGTGGGGGAGGGACATACAAAGCAACAAAAAATAATCTTATAAATGCATTAGAAACAAATGCACGAAAGAAAACAAAACATTAAATACATATCTTAGGGTTCATTATCCTAATATCACATTATCTGACCTATTCTGCTTGCCTCATACATATACTAGATATTGCAAATAAGGGAAACCATGGGATCTATGATTCTTTGGGCTTGACTTCTTTCCATTTCCTAACAAATGGGACAATGCCCTTCTTTCTGAAAATAAGTCGTTTAAATAGGGATACAGGTGGACCCATTGCAACAATGAGATGTACAAGTCGTTATGTCGAAAACGAACTTTACAACTTTGCTGGGGGTGGCAGGGAGGATTGGGTGGGAGGGCAGGGGGAGAAGGGATGGAAAGGAGAAACAGAGGAGGAGGCTACAATGCTTGATAAGAAATGTACTCATTATCTTGCCCATGTAATTGTAACCCCTCTGTATAGTATTTTCACAATAAAAAAATAAAAATTAAAAAAATAAAGGAAACAAGCTGGGAAGGTGGCTCAGTGGTAGAGCGCTTGCCTTGCATGCTCGAGGCCCTGGGTTCAATTCCTCAGCACCACATAAGCAAAAAGAAAAAAGCCGGAAGTGGCACTGTGGCTCAAGTGGTAGAGCGCTAGCCTTGAGCTGAATAGCTGAGGGAGAACGCCCAGGCCCAGAGTTCAGGCCCCACGACTGGAAAAAAAAATTAAATAAAGGAAACAAGTATTTTCAGGGTTGTGTAGGACCTGAGTGATGGTAACTATAATGAATTGTCTCCATTGAGAGGTAAAGAACATGCAAAGACAAAAGAATGAAACTAAAACAAGTAGATACAATAAAATGAAAAATAAAAAGACATTTATTTCTCGTTAAAAAAAGAGCTACTTCTAAACTTCTGCAGCTTAAAATTTCCCAAATGAGGTCTTACTGTCACAAATGTCTGCCTGACACATTACTCTTGCTCCATGTAGGAACAGACCAACCAGAATATCTTACCCTGACAACATAGCTTGTCTTACTGGAGCAAAACTTAGTTACAAGGGATCATAGAGAGATGAACAGTTCAGATAGAACTGTTCAGACTAGAAGGTATATTTTCAAAATATAATTATTTATTATCCCTACCATTTCAAAAGTAGCTAAAGCCAAGAAGGTGAGAAAATTGTTCATATGCATGATTACCTCATGTCCTGGTCTGTCTACCACCCAACCAAGCAGGAACTTACAACACTGATTTTCTATCACCAAATATATTCCATAGCTCCAGGAGAAGTCCATATGTTTCTCCTTGTTATTAGGCCTTAAATTGGTAATGTTTTAATCACAGTGTTTTCACTTGACACTAGGCTGTACATCTCTGAATGGTAAAGTTTTAGGTCTAATTATACCAAACACTGAGGTAGAGGAAATGGAATAATATTTTAAAACAGTTGCCTTTGTTACCCTAACCACAACAGAACAATGCAAAACATTTTCTTACATTATATATACTTATATATTTCATATTTATATGTGCTGATTTTATATTTCACACAGTGAATCTTACTGGAATTAATTGATAATTTGACAAATTTATTGATATTCATTCCAATAAATGGATTGGAATATAAATAATCAAGATTAGAATATATATTAGAATATAAAAAGTATCAATGCAATGTTGTCAGTATAAACTTGTGATACCTTTTAAGTGTTCTTGACTTCTGAATTCACATGGTAAAAAAAAAATATTGTTTTCCTTTAATCTATAAGGGATTTTATTCTGTTGCTCTCTTTATTGTTTTAATTCGCTGGTCCCAAAATGTTTTTCTCCATATTTCTGAAGCATTCCTATTGATTATACCCAAATTTTGCTGATATGATGTCCAAAAGGTATTATTCTTCTACAGGATCCACGGGTCCTAGGATCCCAGCTCCCAGTTATCTGCATCATCAGATAACTAGTGCAAGAGATTTCACCTAGGCCCATGTAACATGCCAACAGAAAGTAATTGAAGACCCATCTCAATTTCTCATTTCCTATATTTCAGGGCCCCAATTCCTTGAAATGCAAGAATTAGCAGTAAGCAATTGTGAAATGCCAGGCAACCTAAAATGCAGGATGAGATCATAAAATGTTAAAGTACAGTAATTCTAACTTTCAATTTTCAGATGACCATCCCATATGAGTGAACAAGACCATAAATGTCACAAGATTATTTGTAATACCCCTCTCCTAATGATTAATGAACAATTTCAGTCCAGCATCATCAGGCCAAAAAATAGTTCCTGGAACGATAGATCCACAATTAGTCTACCAAGGCTAGGAAAACTTGACGTAGAGGTCAAATATAATTCAGAAAAACATTAATTGCTTCAAAACATTGGTACTTCAGTAAAACTTGGTTCTGTAGTATAAAAATGTTGTCATTCTCAAACAAATGATAACCTACCTTTAATCTCCTGAAAGTATATTCCTTTTCAAATAAACTTTTTAAAATCATATTTGCCAAAATAACACCTTACAAGTAGATAGTATTTAGTGACGTTACAAGTTTTTGAAGTGTAGGGAGAAAGTTACAATAGAGTTGATTTATTAACCCAGCACTAATTCCAAACAGGTTCAACCATTCATTAAAGCGTAGAAATAGTACCCCCCACCATTTGTGTTTTTCAGTAGGTGCCTTCGAAAATTTGTTAAATAGATAAGCCTCCCATATTTCAAACCAAAACATTATTGGCTAATAAAGTAATTTTCATCGCATAATGAGTACATTTTAAAAAATCATGAATAGTTGCTTTATCATATGGTGTTTTATGTTTTCCCTGTCTAAAATAGTAAGAAATATGTCTTTAAGTCTTGAATATGGGTATTCATCAGAGATTTGACAAACATAAAATCTATCTTCTATTTCTCTCATATTCCTCTACAGTAGTAAATTTTAGTTTTCTTCTTTTTCCAAAAGTTATAGGTAGTAGAAAATATTATCATAAGTATAACAAAATAATCACAAATCATTGAAAAAAGCCATTTATAAAACTGGTACTTAGAAATACATTCTAAGCCATTTTTAAACTTTCTTGTTGACTACAGATTAATTTTCCAATTGGAGGGGAATAAAATCATGTCTAGGTGCTCCATGTCTCCAGTCTTGCAAATTGTTACTTCAGATGAATGAATTACGGAAATATAAGCTGACATCAGTTCAATTATAATCAGGATTGAAACTCCGTTGAATGTATATAAACCTTTCAAAGTACTAGCAAACAGTTTAACAGAATGACTATTAGGAAGTTGAAACAAGAAAGGAATAATAGTAAAGACATAGAATGAATGAAAATGGAACAAGTAGCAAGTACAGCTAGTATACTCAATGTGAGTAAAGACGTGGTAAATTGGAAATAAATCTTGTAGAAGGGGTTGGTTGAGAATGATAGAAGGAGTGACTCTGATCCTGGAACATTGGACAATTAAGTAGACATATTTTATTGTAACACACTTGCACAAGCTTTTGAAATTCAGTGAAAAAAACACAACAAAAAACAAAAACACACAAAAAGCTCAAGCAAACAGCAATCTCTATAGAGTATGATTATGACCTCTCAGAATTTGAAATAGTTTATGAAGGACAATCTTGGGAAAAGCATACAAAGCTGTTTAAAGTGGGCAGTTTGAGGTAGAGGAAAGTATTTAAGAGATTTAATTAGATTGTCTAAGATTATAAATCATGTACATCTGCTGTAAATATTTTCTTCTGCGAATTTTCTTGGTTTGAACTGGATACTGCAGTCCTGAGCCACACTTGATAGCTCATGAAGGTAGAATGGAAGAAACAAGTCAAGAACCCATTACTCCCCTGGAGAGAAAAGTCCTCTATGTTTTCTCTCATTTCTCTTGACTACATTTATTCATAATTTTAAGTCAAGTGATTTTGAATTATATTTTTCCGTCTTTGTTCTGGCAAAGTAATTGTTCAAAATAATTTACTAAATATTATTTGCCATTTTTTCTATCATGCTGTTTATGTGTCCAAGTGAGTCCATTAAACTTCCCCCTTTCATTTGGTTGCCATGGAAATCCAGCATCAATGTTAATGAGGATAAATTCTAATGTAAAACTTTGTCTCTAAAATACCAGTCAATGAAGCTGTGATCACAAATATTTAGCTATACTTTTTTTTCTTTTTCTTTTACCTTTAAAGTCTTCCTGTGTCTAAAGTGCCCACAAAAATAAGTACTCCACCAGTTTTTGGTTCAATCATTTCTAACCTCAAAGATATATTTTGCTAACAAGATGCTTAGAGGAAACCGAAGAATACTCCACTTTTATCTTCTCTCTTTAGACTCTCCTTAGATACCATATCAGGATCAGTGAAGTTATTCTTTCCAAAATTATTTCAATAGATTATCTTTCTCTTGGTCTTGCATTTGCTCAGCAGGATGTTTGGAAAAGAATAGAGTTAAATCATCCATACCTTGGATGACAGTGTGTGTTACAAAAGAACAATGCTCATATGTCCTATTTCTCTGTCCTCCTCTTAGCTCTTGCCTGATTTCCAACTAATAACAGATTCTTGGCTTCAAGTCTAGTAAAGGTGAAGGACTATAAGGCCTTCCCCACTGCTACATCTTCATGGTTTCTCTTTTAAAACTCTTTTATTTGGATGTGGAATTAATTTTCATGTCTTCATTCAATCCGTTCTAAATTGTAATGAGCTAAATAGGCTCTGTAAAATAACTTTAGGTAGCAAAAATATTACAACAATCTATATCAAAAAGTTTGGCCTTCCTCCACTGCTGAAGCCAATATGCTTAGCTAGGGCTTCTAAGAACGCGTTTTCTTGACTTTTCAATTTGCTCGATTTTTTTTTATCCCAAAACTTTTTGGCTTATGTAATAAGAGAAGTCTTCACTAACTCATGTTAATAATGATATTATATTTTTTGAGCTACTAAGAAATGTGAAATCATAGGTTTCTAGTAACCAATCAGATTTTTTTCTGTGGTTAAGCGCTTCACATGCAAAGACATTTTATAAAGTATTACACACAGAAAAGTGTGAACCCAATACCTTCTTTCATTGTTGAGAGCACTTTCTCCCTAAATATTTTGACCCAAATTATCTTTTTCGAGAGTTACTGTTTGGTAAATAAAGTCAATACACAAATTTTGATGTCTTTTTTTTAAAGAACTTTGAATTTAAATTCCACTACAACCTTGCTTCACACAGTAAGAGTATTTCCTGTGAAAGGACAATTCTCAAGGGAACCTTGATTTATAGCATGTTTCTGAGGTTTGTTGGTTTAGTGTGAAAATGAGCCATCTTCACCCACATTGCTTATTCTCAGCTAAGTCTCCATGGATTACTTTGCATGAAAGCCTATTTTCCCAAGCAATTTTAAATTTTCATAATAGGCTAAGTTGTTAAAAAGTTTGAACAAATCAAAATTTACCTGTCATAATTTTAAAACTCTTTTGAAATTCCTTTATTAGAACCGCGAATTCAACAATCCTAATTCCACCTTTACCATCAAAAAGAGTTATGTTGTTTTCATGATATAGTGTCCATGAAAGTATTATTTTCCAGTGGCTTTGTTATGCATATATATAACCTTATAAGCTAATTCTGAGCAAAATGAACTCCAAGATATGGAAAGAGAGAGTATTATTTGCGGTTGTTGTTTTTAATGTATTATGTGATTTCTATTTTTTGGGGGGGGTTTTGCCCTATGCTTTATTCCCTGATGTATTTGATTTTGGTAGCCTGTGTATTGTGTATATATTTACCTTAATTAAGGAAGGTAAGAGGAACAACAAAGTGGTGAGACAAAGGACAAAGGCAAACCAATGCAATAGCAATACTAACAAGACAATATGTTGGAAATGTACATTACAACTTGTGAGGGGTATTGGGATGAAGGAAAACTGTGAACAAAATGAGGGAGGGGGTAACAAGTTTGAAAAGTTATGTATTCACTCCTTTAAAATTACTGTAAACCCACATCACGGTGACATTACAAGTAAATTTAGAAAATAAACTGCATGAAATAAAATTTCACTGTATTGGTATAATAAATATTATTCTTTATGAAGTAACTTTTTAAAAATCAATACTGTTTGGCGTCTAATTTGAATTAATTACAGCTTTTTAATCAGAGGACCATCAACTTGAATGCTATCTGACTAGACAATATTTTCAAATATACTTACCAATATTTTGAAAAAAGAATAAATATAGTACTTTCTCATACTAAAAGTGAAAACAGTTTAATTCTAAGGTAACCTATAACTTTTAAAAATAAATAAGTTGTTAAGAAGACACAATATATGTGTTCTTCAACATTCCAATGACTAGTAACTACTTATTTTCAAATTTGGAAGATTCCATACCTGAGAGATTCAAAACAGTACCGGATTGCATGTTATGTAATTCTGCAATAGATGCATTTTCCAATGGGGTGTTACAGATTGAGAGTCAACAGAAAAATAACCACATTCTGGTAGAGGATAAAACTATGTGGCATCGGTAATAATTAATTCTTCAAGAGTAAGCAATTGTTTATCATAGTAAGCTATTATTTTTATGACCATCAATACCAATATTTATGATATAGAGTCAACCTAGCCCAAAAGTTTCGAACTTTTAGGACCACCTCAAACATCCCTTAAGTCCCATCATGAATAGCTTATCTCTATTGTGAAAAAATACAACTCTGCTAATGTGATGCCATACATGTTCTGGAAAGTACACCACAATAAACTGGGTTGCATTATTTGCCGCCCACTGTTATTCTTGAGATCAGAACACTTGAAAATATTATTTATGGTTATACATTTTTAGCTATCATATTAATTCTGGTTGCTAAGATCAGAAGATTACAGTTCAAAGCCCACCCAGGCAGAAAGATTCCCTAGATTCTTATCTCCAATAAACTTCTCAGCAAAAGCCACATGCAAGTGGCACTGAGGTTGAAGTGGTAGGGCACGAGCCTTGAGCATAAACAGGCTCAGAGACAGTATCCAGACCCAGAGTTCAAGCCCTAGGACAAACCAATAAAACAAAAACAAAAATAAAAGCAAACCCCAAACCTAACATATTTCTCAGTGTATACAGTAGCAAATAATT